>NC_135237.1:37401714-37676714 GCF_051348905.1 Ranitomeya variabilis
GATCTGTTCAGGGACCCCGTACTGTCAATCAGTCCTCTCACCATCTTACAATTCACTGACAACCTGCAGTTTCTGTAAGGGTCGGGCGAGCGGTACCTCCCGAAATCCCTCTCAAAAACCAAGGATGTGTGCCTATCATACTGGCACCCCTTGAGCAAGGTCTTCACCCTGGAGATTTCCTCTCGGTCCCCTCCAGTCGAGACGAGCTGCTCGAGTTTCCTCCCCAGCTCCCGATACAGGCGGTACCTGTTCAGGCCTCTGAGGCTCGAGAGCTGACGGAAGAACCCTGCGACCCTTCTTTTGAAGATCTCCCACCACTCAGACTTACTGCTACAAAGACCCAAGAGAGGTACCTGGCTCTGAAGAAATTCCTCAAAGGACTGTCTTACTTCCGCCTCTTCCAGAAGGGACGAATTCAGCTTCCATAGGCCTCTCCCCATCCGGGGGGTCTCTGTAACATTCAAAGTAAAGAAAATGAAACAGTGATCGGAGAACTCCACCTCAACAGCGGACACTGCAGAAGAGACGGCTTCCTCCTTTAAAAAAAACCTATCTATCCTAGACCTACTGCTTCCCCTAAAAAAGGTGAAACCCCCGTGACCTGGGGTGTGCCGGATGTGGACATCCACCAGGCGAGCTTCGCTTACTATGCTATTCAAGGCTACGCTATCATAAGCCAGCCGGTCTCCGGGGCCTCCCCTATCACGGAGTCTGGTTACAGTATTAAAATCCCCACCGAAGACCACCTGCCGGCTCGTAAAAAGATAGGGCTTGATCCTCAGGAAGAGACATTTACGGTCCCACTTGGATTGTGGGCCATAGATATTGATGAGCCGAAGCTCCTGTCCCCTCATGAAGACGTCAAGGACCAAACATCTCCCCATTTCTACCTCGATCACCCGTCTGCATTCCACCTCCACGGTCTTAAAAAGGACCGCTACCCCGCTATACGGCTCAGCCGCAAGAGACCAGTATGAGGGCCCACTCCTCCATTCCCTCTTTGCTTTGTAGATGGACCCCAGGTCCGTTAGTCTGGTCTCCTGCAAAAATAAAATATCAGCCTCAACCCGGGTGAAAAAATCAAAGGCCGTAAATCTAGCCGTATCTGACTTTATGCTGGTGACATTAATCGACGCCAGAGTCAACGGGGTAGGTTCCGCCATCATGGGTGATTGAGTTAGATGGCCTGTTTTTTAACCGTACCCCCTGATTTCCTCTCCCCTTCTGAGGAGGAGCCCGACTCACCCCTTCTCTTTAAAGATACCGAGGTGTCCATATCCTCCTTTATAGCACTGGATTTCCCAGAAATAGATTCCTTGCCCCTGGACCCCGAGGTGGTCCCCCCTCCAGAGGAGTGTGAATCCCCCGGAGGACAGACCTCACCACTCCCCGAAGGCACCCCAGATGTTGCGACCGGCCCCTCACCCCCGACCTCCGACACAGCAGAGTCATCGAGGGCTTGGAACCGATTGGAGAGGGGGATCAGAGGGGAGTCAGCGAGCCCTTCCGTAGGCACCCCAGTGGCCAGGGGGGGGGGCTTAGATTTTTTAGCCTTGTTCTTCCTCTTCTTCCGACTCTTACCGGTACGATTGTCACCCGTTTTTTTAGGCTGCTCCACCACCTCTTCATCCAGACTTTCATACTGGGAAGAGTTATCAGAAGCAGCCAACTCCTCCCTCTCCATCCTCCGGATCTCCTCGCTCACCGCCTTCTCCCCCAGGGCCTCAGAGGCTTCGGCTGCCGTCTCCAGGGTGGGGGCAGTCATCACCCCAGTTGCCTGAGGCTTATCCTGCCCCCTGCCCTTACGGCTCCTCACCTGTTGCCACTGGTGGGCAGATGTACCAGCCTCGCCTTTCCTCACCGACCCCTCAGCTCCCCTCATGCCTCCACCCTCAGCCACAGCAGAAGTTGCACCACCGGGGACCCCCCCTTGGCTCCCCCCTGCCGGGCCAGAGATGGTGCTGGAAAAGGAACGGGGGCAGCGGCTATACAGGTGACCTAGGTCACCACACAGGTGACACCTAATGTCACCACAGGCCGCGGCAAGATGGCCTACCCCGCCACACAAGGCACATTTCTGTACCTTGCAGCCTGCGCTGAAGTGGCGGGGATCACCGCACTTGTGGCAGACCTTCGGTTGCCCCTGGTAGAAGATCTGGATTCTGTCCCTCCCCAGAAATGCTGAGGAAGGGATGTGGGTGACCGTACCTCCTGAAACCTTCAACTTTACCATGAAGGTCCAGCCCCCTGACCAAATGCCAAACTCGTCCCTATTTTTTTTAGGGACCTCGGTGACTTCCCCATAACGGGAAAGCCACGTCATTATGTCGACCCCAGAGAGTGACTCGTTACTTGTCAGAACGGTCACCCTCTTTACACTATTTTGGCGAGACACCGCCTGCACGGCAAAGTCTCGCCAGCTGGGCTCCCCCTTTGCCAGTTCGAAATTCGACCAGAAAAGCTCCAAGCCCTCTGGCCGAACAAAACTGACATCGAAGAAGGAGGTGCCAAACGGATGAATCAGGGCAAAGATGTCCGTCGCCCTGAAGTCCATCTTCAGAAGGAGCTCCACAACCCTCGCCCTTGGCGGGCACGCTTCACTGCCCCTCCACCGAAGACGGACCACATTCCGCCTGGCCACCCCCTGCCCGGCTGTCGGGAGGGACCAAACCGTTTCCCCTTCCCTTTTATCTTGGAAGGCAGCCTGGCCGTGTCTATCCAGCCAAAAGGCCAAGTCCACCACTCTTCCCTCTACTTCGATCGTCCGTTCTCCCTTTTTGAGGGTCTCCAGGAAGCGGCGCCGCAAAACGCTATCCCTGAGGTCCAGAGGCGAGGAAACCCCCTGACTAGACCCCGGGGCTCCAGCCACCACCCCCGAATAACTCCGAGAACCTGTGGCTGGGGGGGCAGATGGACCGGCCCCCTCCCCCCTTCTCCCACTACCATCAGACACCGTACTCACACTTGCCACCTTAGACGCACTGCCACTCGCATCCCCAACCATAGACACTTCCATACCCGCACCCTCCTCATCCACTCCATCAGTCACCCCACTCTCACTCACATGCACACTGGGGTCAGTTTTATTTTGCCTCACCTTTTGGGTATTTCCAGGTTCACTGCTACCGCCACCTACTGGTGGCATCTTCCCTGCTGGGGGGTTTGGCACACACAGCGCTGCTGTCCCTTTAAGAGTCCTGCTGCCATGGGACTTAAGCAGCACAGCCTGACTTTGCACCACAGCAGGCACAGAGCCTCCTCCCTCACTGGCAGGTAGGAAGCCAGGTGCAGACCTGCCTCCAGCTCCATCCTGCCTTGTCACCGGAGCCCCCACCGCAGGTAAGCCCCCAGACTCAGGGGACCCCGCCAGGCAGACGCCCTTGCTGCTATCTGCTGCAGTCCCTGCTCCATTGCTGGCTAAGTCCATTTTTTTTTCCTTTCTTTGGGAAGCCACGCCCCCAGCCTTCAGCCGCACAGCAGAGCTATCCAAAGCTGCACCTGCATGGGCAGCGGGTGCCGAGGAGGCCACGCCCCCTGAGACCGGCCGCAGCGGGACCCCCAGAGCCGACCCAGAGCTGGATCCACCCCCCGGAATCCCCCCAGCGGTACCAGTCCCCTGAGGCACAGCACCCCCCACCACCACACCCTGGGCCACAAACAGCCTGGCCACAGCAACTCCAGCGGCTGGCCCCAGGCTAGGCCACTCTCCCTCAGCATCCACCAGCGGCGGTGCCCCCAATGCAGGAGGCCCCGACTTCACCGCAGACCCCGCCAGGGGAGGCCCCACCATTTTCTTTTTATGAGCCTGTAATGCCGAAGCCGCAGGCCCCTCCCCTTTACTTTACTAGGTGCCTGGGTCCCCAGAAGCGATCCAGATTTAGCGGATCCGTAAGTGGGGGACCCGGACACCCCAGCGCTCACCGCCGGAGATGCGGTCCCGGCTGCCACTCTCTTGCCCACCGCTGGGCCACCTTCCACATCATGCTCCATATCAGACACATCACTACCCCCTCCGTTACCAGAAACAGAGGCAGCGCCCTGCGTGTCATGGCCTGTAATCTCCCCGCTCCCCCGCTGCGGACCCACAACAGAGTCCGAGCCGGGGTGGGTAGCGGGTGCCGCACAGCGGGACCGGGGGGCCCCAGAGAGGGGGACATACACATATTTCTCCACAGTAGATGTTTTCTTGTTATTCCTTTTCTTAACCTTCCTCTTCATCCCCCTCCTGGTTGCCTCGTCCTCACAGATCTCATCCCCGAACCTCAGCTGGTTAAAACGGACCGGGGACTCGATCTGCCGGATCTGCTGCATGACGAGGCAGCCCCCCTCACTGCTACTACCACCATCCTCATCCTCCCCCTCGCTCCCGCTGTCCCCTGAAGGGCCAGAATCTGACGGGAGAGCCACCTGCTCAGGGGCTATCCCGCTATGCGACGCCTGGAGATCTCTTACCAGGCCACCAGGCGGTGGGTAGGGCGCGACCTCCTCCTCGCATTCCTCATCATCCTCCTCCACCACCTGGCCGGAGCTCCGTGACCCCTCCGGAGCCCCACCGGTCATGGCTCTGAACCGGTCGTCGTTCTCCAGCTTTTCACGGAAGGGCCCGCTGCCATCCAGGATCTCACACCTCCGGCTTTCCAGGTCTTGTATGGATTGTTTTATCTTCTTGACCGCGGCGGATAGCTCGGCCTTCTTATTGCCGGAGGCCCTGTCAGACCTGTCCTTAGCTACCCTCAACTCCCCCCAGAGGGATTTTAGCTTCCTTGAGGCGTCCTCATACTCGCAGAGGTGCGCATGGATGCGTGAACCATAGCCCACGGCGGATTCTCTAGCCGCCTTAGTACCCCAACCAAGGGGCACCGCTGCAGCACCCCTGCTCGTACTCGGCCTACCTCCGGGGGAAGGAGCCGCCGCGGCCTCAGGGGTCCTACGGGTCTTCATACTGGATCCCTTGCCTGATCCTTGGCCAGATCTTGTGGCCCTAGCCGGAGTTGGAGTCCTCCCACCCCCCGCCGGCTAGGACCGGGAGGCGGGAGCCGGGGGCCCAGCCCCGGAGGCCAGTCCCAAAATGAGCCTTCTTTCCTGGGAAGGGGGCAGACAAAAAGTCCTGGATGAAAAACTTTACCTCCCTTCCCAGGAGCTCTCCCTAGGCAGCACACAGAGCACACGGCAAGCAGGCTCCACCTCTTCCTGCTGTGCAGCCACTGTGTACATACATTACATTACTGATCCTGAGTTACCTCCTGTATTATACCCCAGAGCTGCACTCACTATTCTGCTGGTGCAGTCACTGTGTACATACATTACATTACTGGTCCTGAGTTACATCCTGTATTATACTCCAGAGCTGCACTCACTGTTCTGCCAGTGCAGTCACTGTGTACATGCATTACATTACTGATCCTGAGTTACATCCTGTATTATACTCCAGAGCTGCACTCACTATTCTGCTGGTGCCGTCACGGTGTACATACATTACATTACTGATCCTGAGTTACATCCTGTATTATACTCCAGAGCTGCACTCACTATTCTGCTGGTGCAGTCACTGTGTACATACATTACATTATTGATCCTGAGTTACATCCTGTATTATACTCTAGAGCTGCACTCACTATTCTGCTGGTGCAGTCACTGTGTACATACATTACATTACTGGTCCTGAGATACATTCTGTATTATACCCCATAGCTGCACTCACTATTCTGTTGGTGCAGTCACTGTGTACATACATTACATTACTGATCCTGAGTTACATCCTGTATTATACCCCAGAGCTGCACTCACTATTCTGCTGGTGCAGTCACTGTGTACATACATTACATTACTGATCCTGAGTTACCGTACTGTTGTGAATTTGGATTCTGGGCTCCCCCGGTGGCCGCTTGTGGAATTGGACTTGTCATCCTCTTTCCTGTTTCACCTGGTTCCATCAGTAGTGGGTGTCGCTATTTAAGCTCATTTCTCTGGTGGTTTCTTGCCGGTCAACAATGTTATCTGATGCCTCTCAGTGCTTGTTCCTGCTTCTAGACAACTACTAGATAAGTTGGACTTTTGTCCATGTTTTGTTTTGCCTATTTGTTCCAGTTCACAGCTGAAGTTTTGTTACTGTGTCTGGAAAGCTCTCGTTGATCAGGGATTGCTACTCTGGCGTTATGAGTTAATGCCAGAGTTTAAGGTAATCTCTGGATGGTGTTTTGTTAGTGTTTTTCTGCTGACCATGAAAGTATACTATCTGTCTTCTGCTATCTAGTAAGCGGACCTCAAATTTGCTAAGACTATTTTCCTGCTGCGTTTGTTGTTTCATCTGAACTCACCGTCATTATATGTGGGGGGCTACTGTCTTCTTTGGAATATTTCTCTAGAGGTGAGCCAGGTCTTATATTTCCCTCTGCTAGTTATTTAGGTCTTAGGCCAGAGCTGGGCATCTAGCGATTAATAGGAAATGCTACCTGGCTATTTCTAGTTGCGCGACAGGCTTAGTTCATGGTCAGTATAGTTCCATCTTCCGAGAGCTTGTCCCTCTATAGGCTTGCTATGATCTCTGCCTGCAGAGATCATGACAGTTTGACCGGCCAATAAAGTGTTAAAGACCCAGGTTGAGAAAGGAGAGTTATAAGAAGTCTGCTGGAATTTTTTTTTTTTTTTTTTTTTTCCTCCAGTCTGCCTTGCTGCAGTCTTTTTTCTCTCTCTCCTCCTAATCTCTGTATGCTCTGTGTGCACCTGACAATAATGGATCTCCAGAGTGTAACTGCGGGTTTGAATAATCTCATCACGAAAGTACAAAATTTACAAGATTTTGTGGTACATGCTCCGGTATCTGAGCCGAGAATTCCTTTGCCGGAGTTCTTCACAGGGAATAGAGCTAGCTTCCAGAATTTCCAAAATAATTGTAAGCTTTATTTGTCCCTGAAGTCTCGTTCAGCTGGAGACCCTGCTCAGCAGGTTAGGATTGTGATTTCCTTGCTCAGGGGTGACCCTCAAGATTGGGCCTTCTCATTGCCAGCAGGGGATCCTGCGTTACGCGATGTGGATGCGTTTTTTCTGGCCTTGGGCTTGCTTTATGAGGAACCTCATTTGGAACTTCAGGCAGAAAAAACTTTGATGGCACTATCTCAGGGGCAAGACGAAGCTGAAGTTTTCTGCCAAAAATTCCGTAAATGGTCTGTGCTTACTCAGTGGAATGAGTGCGCCTTGGCGGCAACTTTCAGAGAAGGTCTCTCTGATGCCGTTAAGGATGTTATGGTGGGGTTCCCTTTGCCTGCAGGTCTGAATGAGTCCATGACAATGGCTATTCAGATTGATAGGCGTCTGCGGGAGCGCAAACCGGTGCACCATCTGGCGGTGTCTATGGAAAAGACGCCAGAAAGTATGCAGTGTGATAGAATTCTGTCCAGGAGCGAGCGACAGAATTTTAGACGGAAGAATGGATTGTGTTTCTATTGTGGGGATTCTACTCATGTTATATCAGCATGCTCTAGGCGTACAAAGAAGCTTGATAAGTCTGTTTCCATTGGCACCATTCAGTCTAAGTTTATTTTGTCTGTAACCCTGATTTGTTCTTTGTCATCCATTGCCACGGACGCCTATGTTGACTCTGGCGCCGCTCTGAGTCTTATGGATTGGTCCTTTGCCAATCGTTGTGGTTTTGATTTAGAGCCTTTGGAGACTCTTATTCCTCTGAAGGGGATTGACTCCACCCCATTGGCTAATAATAAACCACAATACTGGACACAAGTAACCATGCGTATCAATCCGGATCACCAGGAGATTATTCGTTTCCTGGTGCTGTATAATTTACATGACGATTTGGTACTGGGATTGCCATGGTTGCAGTCTCACAACCCAGTCTTGGACTGGAGAGCAATGTCTGTGTTGAGCTGGGGATGTAAGGGTATTCATGGGGACGTACCTTTGGTTTCTATTTCGTCGTCCATTCCCTCTGAAGTCCCTGAGTTCCTCTCTGATTATCAAGACGTCTTTGACGAACCCAAGCTTGGGTCGTTACCTCCGCACCGTGAGTGCGATTGTGCCATAGATTTGATACCGGGTTGTAAATATCCAAAGGGTCGTTTGTTTAATTTGTCTGTGCCGGAACATGCTGCTATGCGGGAATATATAAAGGAGTCTTTGGAAAAGGGACATATTCGTCCATCTTCTTCTCCCTTGGGAGCTGGGTTTTTCTTTGTCTCAAAAAAAGACGGCTCTTTGAGACCATGTATTGATTATCGGCTTCTGAATAAGATCACTGTTAAGTATCAATACCCATTGCCATTGCTTACTGATTTGTTTGCTCGTATAGAGGGTGCTAAGTGGTTCTCTAAAATTGATCTTCGTGGGGCGTATAATTTGGTGCGGATCAGGCAGGGGGATGAGTGGAAGACCGCATTTAATACGCCCGAGGGCCACTTTGAGTATTTGGTCATGCCTTTTGGTCTTTCTAATGCCCCTTCAGTTTTCCAGTCTTTTATGCATGATATTTTCCGCGATTTTCTGGATAAATTTATGATAATATATCTGGATGATATTCTGATTTTTTCTGATGACTGGGACTCTCATGTCCAGCAGGTCAGGAGAGTTTTTCAGGTTCTGCGGTCTAATTCTTTATGTGTGAAGGGGTCTAAGTGCGTTTTTGGGGTCCAGAAAATTTCCTTTTTGGGGTATATTTTTTCTCCCTCTTCCATTGAGATGGATCCCGTCAAGGTGCAAGCTATTTGTGACTGGACTCAGCCCTCCTCTCTTAAGGGTCTTCAGAGATTTTTGGGCTTTGCCAACTTTTACCGCCGATTTATTGCTGGTTTTTCGGATGTCGTTAAACCACTGACTGATTTGACCAGACAAGGCGCTGATGTTGCTAATTGGTCCCCTCATGCTGTAGAGGCCTTTCAGGAGCTTAAGCGCCGTTTTGCCTCTGCCCCTGTGTTGCGTCAGCCTGATGTGAATCTGCCTTTTCAGGTTGAGGTTGACGCTTCGGAGATCGGAGCTGGGGCAGTGTTGTCGCAGAAAGGTTCCGACTGCTCCGTCATTAGGCCTTGTGCCTTCTTTTCTCGCAAATTTTCGCCCGCAGAGCGGAATTATGATGTTGGGAATCGGGAGCTTTTGGCCATGAAGTGGGCGTTTGAGGAGTGGCGCCATTGGCTCGAGGGGGCTAGGCATCAGGTGGTGGTATTGACTGACCACAAAAATTTGATTTATCTTGAGACTGCCAGACGCCTGAATCCTAGACAGGCGCGCTGGTCTTTATTTTTTTCTCGCTTTAATTTTGTGGTGTCATACCTACCGGGTTCTAAGAATGTTAAGGCAGATGCCCTTTCTAGGAGTTTTGACCCGGACTCTCCTGGTAATTCTGAACCCACAGGTATCCTTAGGGAGGGAGTAATTTTGTCGGCCGTTTCTCCTGATCTGCGGCGGTCCTTGCAAGAGTTTCAGGCGGATAGACCGGATCGTTGTCCGCCTGATAGACTGTTTGTTCCGGATGATTGGACCAGCAGAGTCATCTCTGAGGTACATTCTTCTGCATTGGCAGGTCATCCCGGAATTTTTGGTACCAGGGATTTGGTGGCAAGATCCTTCTGGTGGCCTTCCCTGTCACGAGATGTGCGAGTCTTTGTGCAGTCATGTGACGTTTGTGCTCGGGCCAAGTCTTGTAGTTCTCGGGCTAGCGGACTGCTGTTGCCCTTGCCTATTCCTAAGAGGCCTTGGACACACATCTCGATGGATTTTATTTCAGATCTGCCTGTTTCCCAGAAGATGTCTGTCATCTGGGTGGTCTGTGACCGTTTCTCTAAAATGGTCCATTTGGTTCCTCTGCCCAAGTTGCCTTCTTCTTCTGAGTTGGTTCCTCTGTTTTTTCAGAATGTTGTCCGATTGCACGGTATTCCTGAGAATATTGTTTCTGACAGAGGTACCCAATTTGTGTCTAGATTTTGGCGGGCATTCTGTGCTAGGATGGGCATAGATTTGTCTTTTTCATCTGCTTTTCACCCTCAGACTAATGGCCAGACCGAGCGGACTAATCAGACCCTTGAGACATATCTGAGGTGTTTTGTCTCTGCTGACCAGGATGATTGGGTTGCTTTTTTGCCATTGGCAGAGTTCGCCCTCAATAATCGGGCCAGTTCTTCCACCTTGGTGTCCCCGTTTTTCTGTAATTCGGGGTTTCACCCTCGATTTTCCTCCGGTCAGGTGGAATCCTCGGATTGTCCTGGAGTGGATGCGGTGGTGGAGAGATTGCATCACATCTGGGGGCAGGTTATGGACAATTTGAAGTTGTCCCAGGAGAAGACTCAGCGTTTTGCCAACCGTCATCGTCGTGTTGGTTCTCGGCTTTGTGTTGGAGATTTAGTGTGGTTGTCTTCTCGTTTTGTCCCTATGAGGGTCTCTTCTCCTAAGTTTAAACCTCGGTTCATCGGCCCTTATAGAATATTGGAGATTCTTAATCCTGTTTCTTTCCGTTTGGACCTCCCTGCGTCCTTTTCCATTCATAACGTTTTTCATCGGTCGTTATTGCGCAGGTATGAGGTACCTGTTGTACCTTCAGTTGAGCCTCCTGCTCCGGTGTTGGTTGAGGGTGAGTTGGAGTACGTTGTGGAGAAAATTTTGGACTCTCGTGTTTCCAGACGGAAACTCCAGTATCTGGTCAACTGGAAGGGTTACGGCCAGGAGGATAATTCTTGGGTCAATGCATCTGATGTTCATGCTTCTGATCTTGTTCGTGCCTTCCATAGGGCTCATCCTGGTCGCCCTGGTGGATCTGGTGAGGGTTCGGTGCCCCCTCCTTGAGGGGGGGGTACTGTTGTGAATTTGGATTCTGGGCTCCCCCGGTGGCCGCTTGTGGAATTGGACTTGTCATCCTCTTTCCTGTTTCACCTGGTTCCATCAGTAGTGGGTGTCGCTATTTAAGCTCATTTCTCTGGTGGTTTCTTGCCGGTCAACAATGTTATCTGATGCCTCTCAGTGCTTGTTCCTGCTTCTAGACAACTACTAGATAAGTTGGACTTTTGTCCATGTTTTGTTTTGCCTATTTGTTCCAGTTCACAGCTGAAGTTTTGTTACTGTGTCTGGAAAGCTCTCGTTGATCAGGGATTGCTACTCTGGCGTTATGAGTTAATGCCAGAGTTTAAGGTAATCTCTGGATGGTGTTTTGTTAGTGTTTTTCTGCTGACCATGAAAGTATACTATCTGTCTTCTGCTATCTAGTAAGCGGACCTCAAATTTGCTAAGACTATTTTCCTGCTGCGTTTGTTGTTTCATCTGAACTCACCGTCATTATATGTGGGGGGCTACTGTCTTCTTTGGAATATTTCTCTAGAGGTGAGCCAGGTCTTATATTTCCCTCTGCTAGTTATTTAGGTCTTAGGCCAGAGCTGGGCATCTAGCGATTAATAGGAAATGCTACCTGGCTATTTCTAGTTGCGCGACAGGCTTAGTTCATGGTCAGTATAGTTCCATCTTCCGAGAGCTTGTCCCTCTATAGGCTTGCTATGATCTCTGCCTGCAGAGATCATGACACCGTACATCCTGTATTATACTCCAGAGCTGCACTCACTGTTCTGCCAGTGCAGTCACTGTGTACATGCATTACATTACTGATCCTGAGTTATATCCTGCATTATACCCCAGAGCTGCACTCACTATTCTGCTGGTGCCGTCACTGTGTACATACATTACATTACTGATCCTGAGTTACATCCTGTATTATACTCCAGAGCTGCACTCACTATTCTGCTGGTGCAGTCACTGTGTACATACATTACATTACTGATCCTGAGTTACATCCTGTATTATACTCCAGAGCTGCACTCACTATTCTGCTGGTGCAGTCACTGTGTACATACATTGCATTACTGATCCTGAGTTACCTCCTGTATTATACTCCTGAGCTGCACTCACTATTCTCCTTGTGGAGTCACGGTGTACATACATTATGTGATTAATCTTGTTACCCTAATCCGCCTGCATTATACTGCAGAGCCACTTTGACACAGCTGCTGGAAACAGTCAGAAAGCTTGTTGGACACATTCATTAAAGATGCTGTAGTTTCAATACAATCAGTGCTTTATGAGTGGGAGATTATCACTGCAGGACTAGGTGTCACGTGCACTGCAGTGCAGATAGCCTATACAACCCCGCACCTCAACCACTGATTGGCTGCTTGCTGTCAGTGTACACAGTGTACACACAGCTCAGCATTCTGAGCACCGTTACATCTACAGGAGAGAAAAGAGATTTTATCAAATCTGTACCATGCAGTCCAGATTGTTGGAATCAGGTTCTCAGACCCTTCACTTCATTATGCTGCTCTCAGATTCCATAGCAAAAACCTGCTGACAGATTCCATTTAAGGAAACTACAGTAACTCAACATAACTAACTTTCAACTAAAAAGCCTGGATTACAAAATGATACATTGTAACAACGATTTGTGCAGATATCACCACTGATGCTCTTCTTCGCTGAGAGTAAGACTGAGTGGTGGTTTCAGTGTTCCCATTTGCTGACAGTACAAATCTTTTAAAAAGTGAAGAAGAAAAAAAAAAAAAAGGAGCAGATTTATTAGGACTCGCCTAAACCATGCTTCATTTAAAAGGAAAGATGTCCATGTCTTAATTAGGCAATGTTTGAATTTTTTTTTCCGGAGGAAAAAAAACCTGGAAGGGACAAAACGTGCAATAGGGTCTGGCAGGGTAGATATTTTGGGAAACAACATATGCGTGCTCACCTGATCGGGTTGTGTGCACACGACCACTCAGAGAGGCTTAGGCTGTCGCAGACCCATGAGGAAAGGACAGGAATCAATTTCTGCGGTTTATTGGTCAACGTGTTTAGAAGTTTCAAATTTCGTCAGGACAATGGTTTTGGTCTTGATGAAGGAGTTTGAAACTTCGCAACGCATTGATCAATAACAAACAGAAATTGATTCTGGTCTTTTCATCATCCTTTGCCGGCAGCGCAGTTTAACCCATTTTCTTTTCAATACCATAATTTTTTTTCCCAGTATTTAGCAGGTGCCTGTGGATTGTCATTGAAGCCGGGAACCTGCTAAAGCCGCCCACGACTGTGACTTTAGTCCTCGATCACAGGTCCTAGTCCCCTAAGGGGACTAAAAATATAAAGTAAAACAAATTATTTGAAAGAATGCAAAAAAATCCATAAAAGCCCAACAAGCCCCCTTTACTCCTTTAAAAATTAATTTAAAAAAAATTGGTACTTTCACAAGCATAAAAGCCGAAGCTGTCAAAATATCACATTAATTAACCAGCATAGTAAACACTATAAAGAAACAAAATAATAAATAAATATATATATATTGTTTGCCACACCTATGTAAAAAATAAAATGCAATAAAATGAGATCAGAATTCTGTATGGACCTCAAAATGGATAGAATAAAAAGTAAAGCTCGGTACGCAATTAACAAGCTCCCACACAGCTCCATCGAAGAAAAATAAATAATAGTTAAAAGCTTCAGAATTGGAGATCCAAACCATTTTTCTTATTTAAGATTTTTTTTTTCAACCACTTAAAAAAAAATAAAACACTCTACGAGTTTGTACGCTGTAATAACCTAAACCCAAAAGAAACAATTATGGAGTTGTGATTTTTTTTTTTTTCAGTTCTCAACACACTTGGAATTTATATTTACATCTTTCAATACAATATATAAGCTTCAATTAAAACTATAACATCTTGTAAAAAGCAAGCCCTCGTACAGCTATAATGACGGAAAGTTAAAAAAAATTGTGGCGATTGAAAAGAAGAATGGAAACTAGCTGCCGCAGGAAGGGGATAAATAGGACCTATCGCCAAATCAAATTTATAAAGATATTGCTCTTATTTTATTCCCGCTGCTCCCTTGCGTATTCTATTTTTCGCTTTTTTTCTGCCATATGGTTCAAAAGACTTGGCCTTTTTTTATTTAGCTTTAATTTTTCAGCTCTTTTGCAAGGGGGCGTTGCTCAAAGGATCCTCTGGGGCTGCTTGGCACCAATACCCTGTAAGCACCGCCCCTGCAGAAAGACCAGAAGAATCAGCACTAAATAAAAAGGCCAATATCTCTAGAACAGTATGGCAGATTAAAAGAATGCAGAAACTGATTATTCTGAGGAACAGCGGGAATAAAATAAGAGCAAAAATTGGTCCCTTTTGCCCCTATTTAAGGGCTGCTGTGACTTATGAAGGAACTGTTAGACCCCTATCTGCATGGGATATGAGTGGCCAGTTCCATTCACAACTGTAATCTGATTTAAATTGCTGAGATGTTGCTAGATAACAAAAATGTGAAAAAAAATAAAAATATAATTTTAAAAAAGTAATTATTAAAATAATCACCAATATTCCAGATCACTGCAATGAACCGGAGTGAAATACACCATTCTTTAAATAGAGTAATTGATGTGAATATTCCAAATCTAAAAAATAGTCAGCACCAATTTGTAAATGGTCTAGCAAGATGCTATGACAATTGGTGGTATAGATCCATGCAAAAGGTCTTAGATTAATTCATAAAACACCACCCATGAAGGGGGATACTCTCATTATAAAAATGTATGAGAAGAATAAATGCATATGAGTGAAAATCTGTATGTATAAACTATCATAAAGAAAAGAGGGGGACTATATGCTCCTACTGTAACCCTAATCGAACTGTAATCCTACTCTAAATGTAACCCTATTCCAACCCTAACCCTACTCTAACCCTAACCCTACCCTAACGCTGCTCTAACCCTAACCCTGCTCTAACCCTAACCCTACTCTAACCCTACTCTAACTAGGATCTAACCATAACCCCACTCTAACCCTAACCCTACCCTAACCCTGCTCTAACCCTAACCCTGCTCTAACCCTAACCCTACTCTAACCCTAACCCTGCTCTAACCCTAATCTAACCCTAACCCTGCTCTAACCCTAACCCTGCTCTAACCCTAACCCTGCTCTAACCCTAACCCTGCTCTAACACTAACCCTGCTCTAACACTAACCCTGCTCTAACACTAACCCTGCTCTAACCCTAATCCTGCTCTAACCCTAACCTTACTCTATTCCTAACCCTACTCTAACCCTTTCTTGCCAAGGAAAACTACAAAGAAAAAATGTGTACATGAAATGACAATATGTATGAATAGAAGTAGCCTAACTAAGCAAGCAAGCAAGTAGATGATGCCTAACATTTCCGATTTGTAATCAAAGGGTGAACTGAATGCAGATATCTCCAAATGAGTTGACAATATAAATATATTTAGAAGCTTAGGGGAGGGAAAGGGGGCAGCTGCAATATTAGATGGATAGGACAAACCCACAGTGAAACCGTAATTACCTTGCATTGCAACATTTTTTTCAGTGTGAACATGGACTACATCTTTTTGTGTAGCGCTCATAGATGATACAAGACAGTAAAACAGAATGTGGAATTAGTGATACTGGCAAAAAAAACCGACATCATAATAAAAGTCTAAATCAATTTGAGTAGAGAAGCCAAACATTGATGGAGAAAAGATAGCATGACTCACCACCATCTGGTCCAATCTGATTATTGTACAAACTGGGAATCTCCTGGTGGCTGCACCAGAGGGAACATTTAGAAGAGACTGCCATATACCATTTGCAACCGAGGTTAGGAATAAGCATGATGTACGACCGAAGCCGCGTGCCAAATTTTGCAAGCGGCTTACTGCTTTTTAGAGATGTGCATTCTGCCAAGTCAACAGAGATGCATCTGGATAGATTAACATACTTGAGTCAATTAAAAAAAGGCGAATTTCAAAGCCTGACACTGTATCAAAAAAAAAAAAAAGTTACCAAACACTGTATAGGGCTTTTGATGCAATTGCAAGCGAGGTAATCAATTTACACATGGTACCTTTAAGATCGAGCAGATGGTTCCTCAATAACTTAAAAGGCGAAACGAAAACACAACGTCTGACTCATAAAACAAGAGCACTTCAAATAAAAAAATTCACGTGGAGAATTCCTGCTGTGCCAGGACAATCAGTAAACAAAATGAATGATTTATATAATCAATACCATGCATTTCAAGGGTTCAAATTTGTCTCCTAGGGCTTGTTCAAGAGCGTTTATTGCTTCCATATTAAATGCATGCAGACGGATTTTTTTCTTGGGCAAACAGTACGTCCATTATTGCCTAGGTGTCCAGACAGTGTTTGTAAGTACAGATCAATGACCTTAGATGCAGGTGAACTCAGGATGTACAAATATATGGGAAATGGGTCCTACAAAGCTATAGAACAGAAATAACATTGTTTTTTGTTTCTTAACAAGTGAGATGGGATACAGAAGAACATGTAGACTAAAGCCCGTAGTAACCTTAACCCCTTCATGACCGGAGGTATTTTCGTTTTTATGTTTTCTCTATTTGCTCTCTTCATCCCAAAGCCGTAACTTTTTTATTTTTTGGTCAATATGGCCATGTGAGGGCTTGGTTTTTTTTGCGGGACATGTTGTACTTTTGAACGACACCATTGGTTTAAACATCTTTTGTACTGGACAGCTGGAAAAAATTCCAAGTGCAGTGAAGTTGCAAAAAAAGTGCAATTCCACAGTGGCATCTTTTTTTGTTTGTTTTTTTCACTAAATGCTAAGATCGACCGGCCATTATGATTCTCCAGCTCTTTACAAGTTCATATACACCAAAAATAACAGGTTCTTTTTTTATTTAAGTGGTGAAAAAAAAAATTCAAACTTTGGTAAAAAAAAAATAATAAAAAAATAAATAAAAAGTGCCATTTTCCGAGACCTGTTGCGTCTCCATTTTTTGTGATCTGGGGTGGGGTTAGGGCTTATTTTTCGCGCAATGAGCTGACGTTTTTATTGATACCATTTTGGTGCAGATACGATCTTTTGATTGCCCGTTATTGCGTTTTATTGCAATGTAGCGGCGACCCAAAAAAATGTAATTCTGGCATTTTGAATTATTTTCTCATTATGCCATTTAGCGATCAGGTTAATTTTTTTTATATTGATAGATTGGGGCGATTCTGAACACGGCGATATCAAATATGTGTATATCTAAAAAAAAATTTTTGTTTTATTTTGAATGGGGCGAAAGGAGTCTTGTATTCTGATCTTTGTTGCTCGACCTTGAATTTGTTTTTCACCTTGCATTTGCCTAGCCATTTTCTTGTGATCAGCAACCTTCTTGGAATTTTGACCTCAGACTGTGATCTGACTATGCTTTTGTCTCACACTTCTGTCTACGATGTGCCCTCCTGGCTTTTGACCTTGGACTTCTTGACTATGCAGCCATGTGGCTTGAGTAGTGACTATCTTCACAGTAGAGTTTCTTGAAGAGATAGGTTTTCAAGATTGTTCTGAAAGTTACTAATGTGGTGGAAAATCACAATCGTTGGAGCACAGAATTCTAGAGGATGAGGAATACATTGGAAAAGTATTGGAGGAGATTGGATGAGGAATGAGTGTGGAGGAGAGAATGAGGTCTTGGGGGCATCGGAGATTACGTGTGGGAAGGTATCGGGAGATTAGTTCGTAGGTATACAGATGAGATAGATTATGGACGGCTTTGTAGGTAAATGTTAGTATTTTTAACTAGATACGTTGGGGAACTGGGAACCAATGAAGGGATTTGCAGAGAGCAGAAGCGAAGGAATAGGGAAGAGAGAGGTGGATTCGTCAGGCAGCAAAGTTAATGACAGCCTGGAGAGGTGCGAGAGTGTTAAGGCCACAGTGAAGAATATTACAGTTGTCGAGGCGGGAGAAGATGAGAGCATGAATGTTAGTAATAGATTCAGAGTTGAGGAAAGTACGGATTCTTGAGATAATGTTGAGTTGGAGGCAACAGGAGGTGGTAAGAGCTTGGATGTGCGGCTTGAAGGACAGGGCAGAGTCAAGGGTTACTCCGAGGCAGTGGACGTCTGGTACTACGGAAAGCGTGATGTCATTTATTGTGATAGATCGAATAGGGACGTTAGCTGTGATGGAGGAAAGACGATGAGGAGCTTTAGGAACCGAGAGGAGAAAAAGGAGGATTTGGTTGATAGACACTCTGGGATTTCGGTCAGCAAAATGCAAAGATATTGATACACTTGTCTTTGAAAGAGCTACATGTACATATAAATAGTTTTAGGTGTGAAATCCTGCTGACAGATCCCATATTAAGGAGTTATTAATTGACTTACTGAAACATTGCTCAGAATGGTGTAAAATGATGAATAATAATATTCGTCTCACTGATGATCTGTTGCTGCATCTCCTGTCAATCTCTGTTTCATGCTGCATCTGAATGGACAAGTCACTTTGACAACCAGTTGCTGGCTGTAGCAGTGATGTGTCAGCCACCGCTGTACCGCTGTGCTCAGTGACTGGCTGCAGCAGTCACACATCCATTAAAATGGAGCAGGAAGAACAGTGATCCATGGAGAAGACTCTGGACACTAGCAACAGAGCAAAAGAACGGAGAGAATTATTTTTTGCATTATTATTTTGCACCCACAATACTTAATTCCACTGCTCCGAGGTCCAAAAAGTAGAAAGTGACCAAGACAAAAACAAAAAACTGAATGAAAAATGCAGTTTATTGAAAAAACACTCACTGGTAATGTTGCTGGATTAATTTGTTGAAATTTTCTACCTTGGCCCTCACTATCCACTATCCATACTGAGAATAGGTGCAGTGTTGCGCTCTGTCCCAAAACAGAACTTTTTGGCTGTTTAATACTGGCTGCACAGTTAGTCAATCCCTCCCTAGGTTGACCTCACCAATCAGTGCAATAAAGTAGCAGCTAATCCCTCACCTTTCTTCATGGCTTAATGTATCTTGAGATGAGTAATTTCACCAGGTTTGAAAGGGAAGACAAAACATGATTGAGCGATACTCCGTCAGGAGAGGTTTTTGCTATTTTTGTCTACATGTGGTTTTGCTAGCATGCCCTAATGTAACGAACTGGTAGGATTATATTTAACACAAAGAGAAGAAACTTGGCTTAAGCTGGAGGAGGCAAATAAACCAATAGACACTAGAAATGACTAACCTTTTTAATCCGACCATCAGGAATGATAACATTCTTGCTCCCTGATTCAAGTAAAATATCAAAGATGTTGACATTCATTATGACCAAAAACTGCCTTTATCCCCCCGATCACCAGGGATTTTTGCTTTGAACTTTTAACAGGAACCTGTCAGCAGGATTTTGCTAAATTAACTACAGACACAGTCAGGATGGTACTGTTACACTGAATAAAATGATAACTGATGTGAGGAAATCAGTCTTGTGGTTCTTGTGTAATCAGTGTTAAAATTCTCAGTTAATGATATGCCCAAGCTCCGGAGCGGGACAGTAGGCAGTCTTATATTCCTGCTGTAGGGCAGAGAAACCAAGAAGAGACCTGCCCACAGGCCGCCCCGAAGCACAAACATGTTCTTCATCATAGAGACAAGACTGTTTGTGCTTCGGGGCAGCCTGTGGGCAGGTCTCTTCTTGGTTTCTCTGGCCTACAGCAGGAATATAAAACTCTCCCTACAGTCCCGACCCGTAGCACGAGCATCTCATTAACTGAAAACTGCTAACACTGATTACACAAGAACCACAAGACAGATTTCTTCACCCCAGGTATCGCATTAATAAGTATAACATTCTCTTTCTCCACCTCCATAACTCATCATTCATTCTAAAAAACTGCAAAAAACCTACTTGCTCAAAACAAAATGGACAGTCAGAGGGGTAGCAGAAAGAGAGGCATAGACCAAATCATGTTGCTGCTTTCTAGTAAGTGATTTATCTCACACCAGAGCTGGATTCCCAGCTACACTGCTCATTGCTTCTATACAAAGGTCTCCATGCTGCTGCTGTTTCTGTCTGCTAGAAAGAGACAGGAGAGCAAGACTCGCTCATGTCAGTTTGTGCTGTGTATGGGTGACATCACATCAGTTAGTCGTCCCCAGACTAGCTCAGAATTAACTAAAGATTAGAAATGGAGCCTGCAGAGATAAAATCAGTGTGTGCTCTGTATGGGAGACATCACATCAGCTAGTCACCCCTCACTAGCTTAGAGTCAACTAAAGATTAGAGATGGAGCCTGCAGAGATTAAATCAGTGTGTGGTTTGTATGGGAGACATAACATCAGCTAGTCACCCTGCAGTAGCTCAGAGTCAACTAAAGGTTAGAGATGAAGCCTGCAGAGATGAAACATTGTGAAAATACAACATACAACATACAAGTCACATAATGGCCAGAAATAGTGTTATTCCTCTGGTGCATTCACACGACAGACTATTTTGATAAGACACTTGATACCTCAGGTTTGCTTAAAGGTTATACCCCTTTTTTTTTCCATATGGTATTTTTAGAAAACTTTGCAGAAATATATTAGTTTTACCCGAAGTTTCCCTTAGTTTGATAGAACTCGCTCTGCATGGTTTCTTGGAAGAAGTGAAGGTCACAAGGGCAAAAAATCAAAAGGGAAATACTTAAGGAGCCACCAACCATGGGAATATTATCTCACACAAAAAGTTACAAACTAGGAAAAGCAACTTGTGCGGCACAGAATTACAATAAATATATTAATATATTTGTGATTGTCATGGAAACAACTTAGTGAGACTCCTGACCTAGTTTTTGAAACTAAAATGCATAATCCCGTAACAATCAAATAAAACAAAAAAAAAAAACACACACACATTTCTTCTGGAAGCGTTGTGCCTCCGAATCAGCTACTTATCTCATTATAACCCAGGAAAGTTTAATCAACCATTAGGCACCTTTAACTCATCCTCTGTAACCCAGGGCACATGGCCAAGATCATTGGCACCAACCAAACTGTCTAATCCTAAACACAAAAGACAGAAATCCTTTCAACAAAATAACTTTTCATCAAAGTGACGGCTTTGAAAAGCTCAGAAGATGCAATGGATCTTATGTTCTAGTGATAATGTCGCAAAGACGGAGGTTCCTTCAATCAAGTCAAAATGTGACTATACATGGGACATACAGGTGCTTCTCACAAAATTAGAATATCAATACAAAAAGTGAAACTCGTATATTATATAGAGTCATTACAGAGTGATCTATTTCAAGTGTTTATTTCTGTTAATGTTGATGATTACAGCTTACAGTCAATGAAAACCCAAAAGTCATTATCTCAGTAAATTAGAATACTTTATAACACCAGCTTGAAAAATGATTTTAACATCCGAAATGTTGGCCTACTGAAATGTATATGCTTGGATACAGCACTTACCCTCCTTGTGGAGTGTGTCAGTGACTGCCTTCTGGACATCTGTCAAGTCAGCAGTCTTCCCCATGATTGTGGAGATTCAGAACAGACTAAGGGACTTCTTTAAACACTTAGGAAGCCTTTGCAGGTGTTTTTTGTTAATTATTCTAATTTACTGAAATAATGACTTTTGTGTTTTCATTGGCTGTAAGCCATAATCATCAACATTAACAGAAATAAACACTTGAAATAGATCACTCTGTGAGTAATGACTCTATATAATATATGAGTTTCACTTTCTGTACTGAAGAACTGAAATAAATTAACTTTTCGATGATATTCTAATGTTGTGATAAGCACCTGTAGACGGCCACAATAACTGCAGCCTTCGTCAGGTCAAATCCTTCTGCCATCATCTACACTGGAGTATTCTATGCTTCAGAAAGCGATGAGCGATGTGTGAAAGTCTAGCAGGTCACGTCTCCCACCCTCTGAGGTCAGAACCCGCTGACTGTACGGAGAGGAGCAGTGCGACATACACAAAACAGGCACAAATTAGCTAGGAACTTCCTTTTCCTGTATTAATCACGAAGGCAACTCAGTTGCTGTAGAACCTCCTAAAGCACACCTCAGCTACACCAGAACTTGATAATACACTTCATTTGCTGCAGAACATCATAATACACACCTTAGCTGAAATTCAAGGAAGAGCAGTCAGAACTTCCTACAACTACTTCCATACATTTATAAAACGGAGCCCAACCAGACCTCGCTGCATTATGTGCAGTAAATTCTGTATTAGTTCAAATCCTATAGTCTTATTCATGAGATCAATCAACAGGTTTGCCACCAATGCCAAGATAATTGGCAGACAAATGTTGCAATGACCCCTGGACCCTTGTGCCCGAGATGGACTCGGTGGTCCACTTGCAGAGCAATACATGACACGTGACATTCCAATAATTAAAAAATAAATGCAAAAAATATGTATAAAAAAATATAAAAATAAAATATTAAAAATAGCGCATTGAAGTGTTACCATAATGTAGATTTCACTTATGTGTAATGTTCAGTCCTGGAGATAGAAGTTACATAAAAATGAGCTTGAAGATACAAGACGTTGCTATTCATACATAAAGTGGAAAATCCCGGCTAGCATTTATGTAAAACATTATTCTGCAAATTGCATACATTCTAAAATGATTGGAGCGCTGATCCGTAAATGTTGAGTGATTGCCCTTTACTTGCCCCATGATAGACGTAAGTGCCCGCACAGAGATGTTTAGATTGGCTGCATGCACAATCATGGATAATCACGTCAACTGCCGAGCCATAACCAGCGAGGAGTAGTCACCGTAGATAACGGCACCGCACAGAGAAAGTCAAATGTATCCGTGATATCTTATGAGAATGCACAACGGAGAGACGCGGTGTGGAAATACACAGAAATTGGGGCCCCAGAAATTAGTTTAATTTTCTATATGCCGTATGTAGATATGGCGAGATATGTCCATACAGACTGCAAGGATTAAGTCAATTTAGGGCACTGTTTAAATAGGTAGATGGGATTATCTCAAGCTGGAAAGACATTTTTCATGACATCGATACAAGCCTAATCTTTAGTAAATGACTTTCCTATAATATATGAAGTGCAGGATTTACACTGACTGACCGCAATATGGGGTTACACAGAACATGAGTCAATTAGACATATTGTCAAAACCTTTGATAAATGTAAGACCAGGGTTGACCTGTGCGTTAAGTAAAACCACAAGCAACCAAGAGTGGCATCAATGGAAAAGTCACAATAAGATCCCATCTCCTGTTTTCTGCTGCTCATTTTTTGTTTAGCTTTACTGTGTAGACTGGAGCAGAGTGTGATACATGAAAAGGGTAACCATACTTTCAAGTAATCTTTCAGAAGACGGAATACACAAGGAATAACACTACTTAAGGCCTTGAAATTTGCATTTTATCCACTTTTCCCCTCTGAAGGCTCGATTTCTTAATTTGGAATTAAATCTGAGCTACTGGGAGGAGGCTAGCCCCCATTATGTCCCCCAAAAACTGCATAGCACACAGAGAGGGATTTCCATTCCTATTTCTTTAGTTAGCAGTCAGTCAGTCAGATGAGCAGGAAATTATGCAAGAATACTGAGCTGTCCAGATGTGGATCCAGCTCTTGGTGAGGTAAGAGACTTGTTAGAAAACTCAACTTCTCTGATTTTCGCTCTGTTTCTGACTCCTCCTTCCCTCCCCATAAAGTATAGTAGGAGGTGTAACCTGACACCTCACTGTGTTGGTAGTTCGTCCTGTCTTGAGCAAGATTTGTTTTTTTTAGAGTGGATGAGAAAATCGAGAGACAAGAAGAATTGTCTCATAAGTGGAGAAAGAAGTAGAATTCTCTGATAAGATATATAATAAAGTTTTTTATATTCCCACAATTCACAAGTACTACACATTGTTGCAAACTTTGTTTAAAGTACAGTTCCCCATTAACAATAGCTCTCTTGATTGGGATTGTATTATTTGAGGCGTTTCTGCTTCCACCTGTATGATTCATATACTTTTATTTCGGATATTTACAGTGAACAAAAGGGAAATTCTGAATACCGCATGTTAAAAAATGTGCAGTAAACTACTGCGTGTAATAGGTTCTCACTGACCATAAGAGCTTACACTCTACAGGAGAGAGAGGACCCCACTGACCATAAGAGCTTATACTCTACAGGAGAGAGAGGACCCCACAGACCATAAGAGCTTATACTCTACAGGAGAGAGAGGACCCCACTGACCATAAGAGCTTACACTCTACAGGAGAGAGAGAGAGAGAGGACCCCACTGACCATAAGAGCTTACACTCTATAGGAGAGGACCTCACTAACCCTAAGAGCTTACACTCTACAGGAGAGAGAGGACCCCACTGACCATAAGAGCTTACACTCTATAGGAGAGGGAGGACCCCACTGACCATAAGAGCTTACACTCTATAGGAGAGGACCTCACTGACCCTAAGAGCTTATACTCTACAGGAGAGACAGGACCCCACTGACCATAAGAGCTTACACTCTACAGGAGAGAGAGGACCCCAATGATCATAGGAACTTGCACTCTACAGGAGAGAGAGAGGACCCCACTGACCATAAGAGCTTACACTCTGCAGGAGAGAGAGGACCCCACTGACCATAAGAGCTTACACTCTACAGGAGAGAGAGGACCACACTGACCATAAGAGCTTACACTCTACAGGAGAGAGAGGACCCCACTGACCATAAGAGCTTACACTCTACAGGAGAGAGAGGACCCCACTGACCATAAGAGCTTACAATCTACAGGAGAGAGAGAGGACCCCACTGACCATAAGAGCTTGCACTCTACAGGAGAGAGAGAAAAGACCCCACTGACCATAAGAGCTTACACTCTACAGGAGAGAGAGAGGACCTCACTGATCATAAGAGCTTACACTCTACAGGAGAGAGAGGACCTCACTGACCATAAGAGCTTACACTCTACAGGAGAGAGAGAAAAGAACCCGCTGATCATAAAAGCTTAAACTCTTCAGGAGAGAGAGGACCCTACTAACCATAAGAGCTTACACTATACAGGAGAGAAAAGACCCCGCTGATCATAAGAGCTTACACTCTACAGGAAAGAGAGGATCTCACTGACCATAAGAGCTGACACTCTACAGGAGAGAGAGAGGACCCTGCTGACCATAAGAGCTTACAATCTACAGGAGAGAGAGGACCCCAATGATCATAAGAGCTTGCACTCTACAGGAGAGAGAGAGGACCCTGCTGACCATAAGAGCTTACACTCTACAGGAGAGAAAAAGGACCCCACTGACCATAAGAGCTTACACTCTACAGGAGAGAGAGAGGACCCCTCTGACCAGAAGAGCTTACACTCTACAGGAGAGCGAGAGGACCCCACTGACCATAAGAGCTTACACTCTACAGGAGAGAGAGAGGACCTACTGACCATAAGAGCTTACACTCTACAGGAGAGAGAGGACCCCACTGACCATAAGAGCTTACACTCTACAGGAGAGAGAGGACCTCGCTGACCATAAGAGCTTACACTCTACAGGAGAGAGAGAGGACCCCACTGACCATAAGAGCTTACACTCTACAGGAGAGAGAGAGGACCCCGCTGACCATAAGAGCTTACACTCTACAGGAGAGACAGGACCCCGCTGACCATAAGAGCTTACACTACAGGAGAGAGAGGACCCACTGACCATAAGAGCTTACACTACAGGAGACACACTTACCCGGTGTCTCTAAAGATAGAAAAGGACTCTGCCGTACAAATTGTGCTCCACTGAGAACCACTGATCTGTGACTGCCCCGATACTGACCATCACTGTGCAAGGTATGATAATCCGCTAGGTGTCATTGCTGCAGGGCATTATGGGGAACCCTGCGCATCAATGCAAAATGATGTTTGCTTGTTCTCCAATGTGGGAAATGGTGCAGTTCAATTTTATTTTCCTTTTTTTGCAAACCACATATTGAATCTAAACTGTTCAAATTTGCGTGAAACTGTTAATTTCAGAAAATTCATCTCAAACTCAATCCTCCATGAATTGATCCGCTCATCTCTAGTATTTGCCACATTTCAAGACCTTCTAAGCACCAAATTTTTTTCTCCTTATGTTGTGATAAGTAAAAAAACCCCATTGAACTCAAAAGAAGGTGTACTTAGTTTTTATTATGACAGTAGATTTAAAGGGATTGTGCAGGATTAGATAAAGATGTCGGCCTTCTTCCAAAAATGGCATTGATCCTGGGTTGTGTCTCGACTAGATTGAAATAAATGAGATTTTTCTTGCAATACCAAATGTAACCCGTGGGCAGGTGTGGCACTTATTTTTGGGGTAGGGTGGGGAGGAGTGAGAGAGAAGATATGTTTTTCTACTACTGGGCGACCCCTTAATCTGAAAATTGAATCAGATGTGACCGCTATCAGGATGTAAAGAATATGACGGGTGGAGCAGAGTCTCTTGCCTGTAGTTATTTTACTGCATTGTTACATCGCTTGCTGTTGGGCAAATTTCTGAAAATTCCTGAAACCAATTTTTACAAGATGTGATAGTTTTTTTTTTTATATATAGAAGCCATGATCTGTCCAAGTAATACCCAAGAGCTAAAAACTTATGGTATTTCCCAAGGGTAAGAACTCGTACTACATTCATTATATGAAGCCAGAGAAACCCAGCTGAAGAAGGGATTAAGTCTGTATGAAACCCCGTCCTAAAACAGCTTTTAACATTGCTTTTTACCAACAACCCACTGCGGAAATGATAGAAACTGCATGAGCTAAGACTCAAATATAGAAATCTACCACGGGGAGCTGGCATAGTTTTGTAAAATCGATATTCAATCGGCAGTATCTTACGGTTTGCTGGGAAGATGCCTTTTACTTATTACAAACAAATAGCGTATCGTATCACAGAATGCAGAAAGTGTTAAAATAATGGAAGGCTAAAAAAGCAAAAAAAAATAAATAAAAATGCCTGAGTCTAAACACTATGCAATTACACAATGGCGTAATACATCGTTATGAAGCGTATACAGTATGAGAACGCAATCAACAGCCGACTGCAACAAGCTTAAAAAAAAAAATTGGTGGATAATGCGGGCATTGTGATTTTCTAAATTATGGCTATTTCTGATTCCTTCCAGCTCGCAAAATGGAATGTGCCTGACCTGGCACAAAATACAAATAGAGAGCGGAATATTCACTCACCACAGGCTCATCACATCATGCGACTAGGAGACAATTTTGTGAAATAGATACAATTGCTATCCACTGCAATTTGTTCTATTTCAGTAAACCTGTTATTACTCTTCGAGAGATCCTCCGCTCTCATCTTGACTCAATCAAAAGAATGCGAGTTTATGACAGGTTGTATCTGGAGGAACAGGACTTCAATTTGTTCCCACAGAAACAGTATTTTAATCTCACAACAGGTGAATTGACAATGATGAAATCAGCGGCGCCCATTATCAGACCAGGGTTTAACTTTAACAAAAAAAAACAAAACAGTGAGTGACGTGTAATACATTTTATTTTAGGAATTTAAGGAAAACTCCTGTTGACACCTGGTTTTCGCCAAACTTTGGCCTTACACCACACTCTTGTATTCATCATTCACCTCATCTTTTCCTATACGACACCGAGAGCTTATATTGTGCAAGGTCTTGTTGCTTTATGTCGCGTTAGAATGGCCTCTAGCGAGAGCTGTAATTGCTTCTAAGACGTAAATAGGCAGGGCTGTCCTAAAGGGTGGTCATTGATAGTGGGGAGAAGAAGCCATAAATATGGAAAGCAGAAGACTGTGTTGTTTAATTTTTTTTTAGATGCTAGCGTTTTAATGGTAGTTCCCAGGTTTAATACTCCTAATATGTAGTTTATGATGTTGCTCATCTCGCCCGGTACCATTTTCGCATCTCAGTAAGAAGCCAGAGATTCTTCCGATATCCTCCTGTGCTGCTCTGGTCCGCTTATTTCACCATGACCCAGATGGTTAATACCATAGCTCCCCTACTCTGACTACATGGTGGTGTTGGGTCGTTAAAACAATTGTCTCAAAGCTCTTCGTAGAGCAGAACTTGATCTGGAGAAATGGAATAAATTGCATATATCCTGGCTTGGGAGGATCAATACAATAAAAATGGACTTACTACCACGTCTCCTTTATTTTTTTCAGACTATTCCATTGGTCCTACCCGCCTCCTTTTTCTCCAGACTCAAGACAACAATTACAAGATATGTGTGGTCGGGCAGACGCCCTCGCTTATCGTATCAGTTTTTAAGCAGATCTAAACAAAAGGGAGGATTGAGTCTCCCCAATTTTTTACTTTACAATGATGCCTCCCTCAGAACTTGTCTGTTAGATCTCTATCACCACAAACATAAAAAAAAATGGGTAGATTTAGAATCAAAGATCTTAACGAAAAATCCCAAAGTAAACATCTGGTGAGAGGGAAATATGGAGGATCGGGAAGGGGACCTGCCCTATCTCACAAGAAATTTGACCCTTTTTGTTAGACGCAACAAACAAAAGCTTAATATCTCATCCATACCAGGCCCCCTGACCCCGATTTTTGACAACCCAGACTTTCCCGCTGGCCTGGATAAAGTTATATTCCTACATAAACACAAGGATAGCCATCCGATAGTCTATGATTACATTTCTCAATCTTCTATTAAACCTATGCAGTCCTTCTTTGGGGGGACGGGACCTCCCCCAGCCTCGTGGCTTTTTTACGAACAAATTAGAAGCTATATAACTAAATTGTCCAGACAGGTTGATTTATTTAGACCTCTTACTCCATTCGAGTCGGCTTGCCTGGATGGGGACCCTCCAACACACACGGTATCACTTCTCTATAAAATGTTCCAGGAGCACCAGGTGTCTACATCTGATCCTCCAGATTTCTTTTCGAAGTGGGAAAACGATTTGCACAAACCATTGACATTAGAGGACAAGAATAAGAGTCTCCTCCACACGTTCAGATCTTCACTATGTGCGGATTTCCAAGAGAGGAGTTATAAATTGCTGACTCGTTGGTACAGATGTCCAGACGGTATTCACATTATGTTCTGTAAGACTATTCTTACTGAGTGTGTTGGGGGACACTCGCTTGGCCGCAATATTCAGCACACGGGCATGGGTTTTAAAAACAAAACAGTCCATACGGTTTATTATAGTGTCATAAACCGGGTTATGCACAGTTCCTTATGTACATCTCATGAAACACAACAGGCACCAACTGGTGATATTAACTTGCAGCTTTAAACACTTCATTTACAGCTTTGACTCACGGACAATGAACATGCTGGATCTCCCACTTCGTCCAGTTATCATGGGTGTCCGTACGCCGAACAGTTCACCAATGTCCCAAGTCACCTACAGCACATGTGACTCTGGGTCGCGGTCTCTCACACGCTGAACCTCACTCCGTTCAGTTGCCGTGGGTTACCACACAGTTCCTGTTACAAGCACCAAAAGCTTATGGAGGTACCTTATCGGAGTTCCTGCTCCATCTGCTGACTCCGTGTCAGCCCTCTGGGAAAGCTGCCTCACGGGGATCACCAACTTGCCTGGCCGGCACACATTAGACAGTCCAGACCCTCCGGAGGACTGTAGCTTCCCCAAGTTCCACTGTGCGCTGCTCAGGGATCCGGTCCTCCTCCCAGGACCTCCCACGCCAGTATGTGCTTTCCAGGAAGCCTCCTCCCAGGCTTCCAACACAGGAGCATACACAGCCCACACACAGGCCCTCAGGAACCATGTGACCCACACCCTGGCCACACTATGTACCCGTAACCACACCCACAGTAATGGATCACATGGGCTGGCCACGTGATCCTGACATCACTGCAGGTCGATTCTCACGGCCTCAATACGACTCCATGCACATACCGGGGAGACCATGCAGCGCCCCCTACCTGTTACAGGGGTCACTGCATCACATATCCCCCCCCCTCTGTTCAAACTTGTGGGGTTGAACACCTGTCATACACGTGGGGTCACGAGACATGTCACGCACGTTACCTTGCCCTACCAGTCGAGAGAACCGTCTCAGTCAGTTTTGAGCATCACATACAATCATCCAGTTGTTGAGTTTACCCCGCCCCAAGAGGTCAACATGTAGGCCTTGAGCTTTGGCCCTTAAGTCACAGTCTGTCTGTGCCACCAAACCTTTAGTCACCCACTTTGCCAAGTTTGTCTCTTTACTCGACCTTTCTCTCCAGGGTCGCCACCCACGGTTGGTGCGGTCATTAGTCCCACTTACAGTCGAGACTAGCAATTGATCAGAGTCTGACCCTCCATCACTACGTCTACTACTGTTCATGTCCCTTAGCTTTGTACTGGGAGTAGAACTGCCACTTTCAGATACTCGACCACTTTGTCTCTCTGAACGACCTTGGTGGTCAGACATTCCATTCTTTGGAGGGTCCCTTTTGTTTCCTTTTCCTTGGGAAGAAGGCGGCCGCCACCTTATGTTCTGCAGCTGTTTATTGACCTGCCGTCTGTACAGTCTTAGCTGCTCTATTTCTCTCAGGTATGCCACGCGATACCTCAGGAGCATCCGGATATTCCCTAGACTCTCCTTGGACCCGACAACCAGGAATGACACCATCCCATCTTCACCCACCTGGGCCTCGTCATCAGCCAGGATCCTCAGTCTCTTCACACCGGATATATTCACCATCTCCTGCATCACTTTCCCAAATCTGCCAATGAGCTTTGCTACCAGAGCTTTGGGCACTTGGACTGTGTCCTCTACCAAGCCCAGACGACTTTGAGCTTTCCTGGCTTGCTCCAAACAACGAGTGGCCTCATTATTCCTCAACAGGATCATCTGTTTCGTGCGGAGGCACTGTAGGTGCATGTCCCTCAGGACAGCCACCCTCTTCACTGTGACTTCTTTAGTAGACAGTATCACCAACTGTTTCGTCTCCAGTGCCCAGTGCACACTACACACTTCTACTGCCTTTTTAAAGGCCTCATGCACACCCTCACTGGTACATGCATCTTGCGCCTCTTCGGGTACATCTATCACGCACTTGAAGAGCGGAGTCTCACTTTCTTCAGGCTCCTGCTTTGCCATGGACCTTTCCATCAAGACACCTGTCACAACCGGGTGACTATCTTTTCTGCTTTTAGCGCCAACTCCTCTTCAGCTTTACCCTCTTCCAGACCCCTGGTCAAGATGGGCATTAGCAGCTTCACCTCGTTACCACTCTGGTACTGGCACGGGAAGTCTGCGTCCACCACCTCTTTCTCTTGTAGAGGGCCTTTTAGTGCTTCTCTGAGCACTACAATGTCTTCCTTTAGGGTCTTATACAAACTTTGCCATGTGAACAGGTGACCTCTGAGCTCAGAGACTTCCTTCTCCAGCTCATCCACCCTGTGCTCAGCCGCTTGTCTCAGGACCCTTTCTCGTTCAACATGGTCTTTCACTGTCTCTTTAATCAATTCTATCTCGCTTCTCCCATCCTCTGGATTGGTGGAACATCCATCACTTGAGGAGGTATTTACTTCAGGCACCACTTCTTTGGTGGCCTCCTCCACTTCTGCACCCTCAGACTCTGCACTGTCAGGGTCGGCCCTCTCTTGGGTCTCAGCGATGACATCATTAGGTTCGTCCCTTTTCCCTGGGACTTCAGAGTACTTCATACACCCCAGGTGCTCAGCATCTTCCGTCAATTCTTAACATGGTGCAACTGGTTCAGTCCCTTTGCCTCTTTTACGTCTCCGGCGACGGGAGGAAGACTTGCCATTTGTACCTGAGTCAACCTTACTGCACTCTTTCCCACTGGCATCACCGTCTGAACGGGAGTCACCACCACCCGATCGGTCATCCAGGAACCAGCCGTCCCCATCTAAACAAGTCACAGTTTCTGGAATAGCTGCCACTGCTATCATGACTTCAGCCTGTGGAGCCCTGTCGTTTCTCTGTGTCAGTACCTCTGTTAGCACAGCGTCACACTCCGCTCTAGCGCTTGTTACTGACCATGACTTGTCACAGTCACCCCCAGAGTCTGTGTCACACCCCACAGTACGATGACCCCGCAAGTCACTCTCTGTCTGGGTGTCAGCTCCACTTATTTTAACCACCAGACCACTAACAGTCGTATTGTGGCACACTTCAGGTGACGTCAGGTCAGTTAGTTGGGCAGTCGCACCATTTCCCTTGGTCAGGCCTACCTTAGGACTATCAACTCTAGGGGGCGCCTTCTCAACATTACTACCTCCCTTCCACATTATATCCACAAACACTTCACCCTTTTCCCACAGTGCTTCCAAATCTTGTCCTATTACCATAGGACACGGCAAGTTCGGGACTACAGCCACCTCATGGTATTTGTAAACCCCCGCTACGACAATGTAGAGAGTGGCTACCTGAAGCCGTTTAGTGTCCCCAGGTGACACAGAACTTCCTGGAAGGGTTCTCAGCAAAGACGCTTCTCTCCCCGGGTCTATCAACCCCCGCACACACTCTCCATCCAGCCAAAAAGGACACAGTCATGACTCCTCACTGATTGCCGCCCCTTTTTTGGCTCCGCCCCCTTTTTGGGCCAGTGCTCTGCTTTTTGACACCACCCCTGTTTGGGATTCAGCCCCCCTTCGGGATTCCACCCCTTTTTGGGCCATTACCCCTGTTCGGGTTACCGCCCCTTTTTGGGACTCCGCCCCCTTTTGGGCAACCATCTCCATTTGGGCCACCGTTCACTATTAGGGATACTCCCCTCCCTGGGACACACCCCGTGGACTTCCCCACGGCACTCAGGCCCCAGTTCGCACAGAACACCCCTTTGTCTCTGGGCTTGTACTGGCCCTTTAAGAGTCAGGACAACTTGGAGGAAAAGGGAGAGAGAAAAAAAAATATTTTTTTTTTTTTCTTTTATATGTCACTTCACCAGCTCCTGCTGGTACCGCCACAGCTCCCGCTGCAGTCACATACAACCGGCACCTCCGGCTGCCAACCACAAGCCACTGCAGCTCCGCCTGCTGTGGAACCTCTTGCTGCCACTGCAGCTATGCTCCACAAGGCTCTACCGCCGACTTCGTGGACCCGCCAATCCACAGGACGCCGCTTGTCCCCTTCGTAACCCCGCCGAGTTACAGCCAGACGCTTGTCAGCTTCGTAACCCCGCCGAGCCACAGCAATTAACTCCACGTGTGCGTGCTGGACCGTTGCCCGCATTCGAGCACCAAATGTAAGACTATTCTTACTGAGTGTGTTGGGGGACACTCGCTTGGCCGCAATATTCAGCACACGGGCACGGGTTTTAAAAACAAAACAGTCCATACGGTTTATTATAGTGTCATAAACCGGGTTATGCACAGTTCCTTATGTACATCTCATGAAACACAACAGGCACCAACTGGTGATATTAACTTGCAGCTTTAAACACTTCATTTACAGCTTTGACTCACGGACACTGAACATGCTGGATCTCCCACTTCGTCCAGTTATCATGGGTGTCCGTACGCCGAACAGTTCACCAATGTCCCAAGTCACCTACAGCACATGTGACTCTGGGTCGCGGTCTCTACACACGCTGAACCTCACTCCGTTCAGTTGCCGTGGGTTACCACACAGTTCCTGTTACAAGCACCAACAGCTTATGGAGGTACCTTATCGGAGCTCCTTCTCCATCTGCTGACTCCGTGTCAGCCCTCTGGGAAAGCTGCCTCACGGGGATCACCAACTTGCCTGGCCGGCACACATTAGTCAGTCCAGACCCTCCGGAGGACTGTAGCTTCCCCAAGTTCCACTGTGCGCTGCTCAGGGATCCGGTCCTCCTCCCAGGACCTCCCACGCCAGTATGTGCTTTCCAGGAAGCCTCCTCCCAGGCTTCCAACACAGGAGCATACACAGCCCACACACAGGCCCTCAGGAACCATGTGACCCACACCCTGGCCACACTATGTACCCGTAACCACACCCACAGTAATGGATCACATGGGCTGGCCACATGATCCTGACATCACTGCAGGTCGATTCTCACGGCCTCAATACGACTCCGTGCACATACCGGGGAGACCATGCAGCGCCCCCTACCTGTTACAGGGGTCACTGCATCACAGTTCCCTACTACCCCAGATACATGTTGGAGGTGTTGGAAGGAGAGGGGTTCGTACGCTCATATTTGGTGGTCTTGTCCACCCATTAGAGGTTTTTGGGAGGCTGTTTTTGATCTCCACAACAAATTATCCCTCCATAAGGTCCGACCCACAATGGAGGTGGCTTTGTTGTCTATTTGTGATCTCTCCATAGCCAAATTTAAGAAAAGTCTTCTTAGACATTTTTTGACAGCTGCTCGAAATCTAATACCTCGTTATTGGAAACAATCAATTTCTCCTTCAAAATCTGAACTTGTGGCAGAACTAAACCATCTCCTTCATATGGAACAACTGGTGGGTCAGGATACAGGAACTTTGGATAAAGTATTAAATATATGGACCCCTTGGATAGTGTTTAGAGAGACTGAGGAGCTAACTACCTGGCTTGGTTAATTTACTAAATATACTATCGGTTCCCTAATGTATCTACTTTTCAGGTGGTGGAACATTTTTGCTTTAATACTAACTAAAAGTTGAGTTGGACGGGACACCGGAAACCTTACCCTCTCTCCCCACCCCATCTCCTTTCTCTTTTCTCTTCTCTTCACTCATTTTCAAATTCCTCTACTAATCATAAAGTTGGTTTAATTTACACCAAAGTTTATATAATGTAACATCCTGGTACCCATATCCTAGCATTACCAACTTTAATCAACAGAATGGGTCTTGGAGAATTGGACCTATAGTGGCCAGGAACCCCATTGCCAAAAGTAATAGATTACTATATAGTCAATGGGAAGACGTTCCTAGTCTCGATTTCTAGAAAGTGTTTATTGTTCACAGATGCTCCTTTGAAAAGTTCTTAGAATAGCACTCTTTATATTTAAGGAGATAAAGAAATGATTTCATGGGTTGATTTTGAAAACTTTACTATACCTTTTCTGAATTATAATGCTTGACACTGTTAAACGGTACCTGATATGTTTCTGTTTGTACTATTCTAACTTGCAAAGTATTGTTATATGCAACTTCCTTTAATAAACTTGATTTACACAAAAACAATTGTCTCAAAAAGATCACGTCAGGCCTGGTCGCCAACTTAAAGAAATGAGCCGGAGCACAAGCTGGTATAGATGCAATATGTAGGAGCATGTTCATACTGTGACCATTTCACAGACAAAACCCCAGAAAAAAATAAATAAAATGAGCAGATACCCGGAAGTAAGTATATTATTAAACAGTGCATGTAAATAACATAGGGTTAACACGATTTTGATAAAAAATCGTAAACATCGTCCCACCACGACAAGGTGTACCCATCTGGATGGTGGTCCTATACCAAGGTAGATATTGAGTGATCATTAGTGTTGAGCAAACATGCTTAGCTAAGGTGTCATCCGAGCATGCCAAATGAGTATCTTCGAAGTCCACAAAAAATATGTTCGAGTCCCTGAGGCTGCATAAAAAATGCATGGATTACCTCTTTTTAGGCAATCCCTGCATGTGTTAGGGCTGACTAACAGCCGGGAGACATGCAGCTGCGGGGAATCGAACATATTTTTCAAGCATGCTGAAGACACTCGGTTAGCACCCGCGTATGCTAGGATAACCCCTTGTCTGAGCACATTCACTCATCACTAATGATCAAGCATGATCTGCTGATTTGAGGTTCACATTATACAAAGATTCCCATTCCTTGTGCGATCACTGCTGGTTTGTTACTTATCCTAGCAAAGCCCTTATTCCTGGATATCTGCCATGCCTTGGGATTTTATGCCTAGTAGCAGTTTCACTCTTGACTTTGACCCTTGATGTCACTTCTGCAACACATCATCCTTTGGTCTGCCGAATAAAGCCCATACTCCATGTGACGACCCATGGCTCCATTCCCATCTATGCTCAACTGCACCAATCCATGACTGGGTATTTTAACCCATGCACCAGTGAAAGGGTTGTAGTTTTGCAACTTTTTATGTTTCAATTGATGCAAAACCACTTCGTTTTTGACACAATTTTTACAAAAATCAGAACAAAAAACTGCAATGAGTATGTAATGTAATAATATTGTGAGAGATACGCATGGCTAGGTATGACAAGGTTTAAGGACAAAGAGCTCTGTAGATCCAAAAGAGAAGGGGGATAGCTGGCATAGTTTCAATATGACTTCAAGCAGAAATTTTGGCTGCCAAAATGTCTACAAATATTTCGGATGTACACTTAGACTTAAAGAAACTTTGGGTTTCCCTTTGTTTCGTCTCGATAAAATGGGTAAAATTGTAAAAACAAGCAAGTTTGAAATTTACTCCTTATTAAAAATTCTGTTCTTAAGATCAGAGGGATTCTTAAGGGTATGGGCACACATTAAGTACTTGGTGCAGAAATTTCTGCATCTCCTGGCAGTAAAACAGCAGCAAAAACGTGCATTTTTGCCGTTTTATTTAATGTCCCTTTTGTGGCAGATTTTTCCCAAGTTATTACATGGGTGAAATCTGCAGCAAAAACGCTGAAAGGATTGACACGCTGCAGACTTAGATCTGCACCAAATCAGCAGGTCAAGAATAAGCAACGTGTGCATGAGACTTCAGGATTCTCATTCACTTTGCTGACATCAGGAAACCCTTCAGGCTTTGTGACAACTCTGCAGCGTGTGCCCAGTCCCAAATGTTATAGCTTTTGGCTCATTTCCTAGGATACAGGCTACTGCTGCAGTCCATCAGAGGTGGTCGGTTTCCTAGGCAAGGAGTGAACGCTTTCGGCTTGTAAGGTTGGCTCGATATGGCCAGCTGCATTGTCCCTGTGTTTCTCCGATGCCGTAGAGGCAAAAGACAAAACAGACTTTCCTAACAGCGCATAGTTCTGTAATCTTCAGGAGCGCACCGCTCCCGGCAAGCAGGAGGCAGGGGAGCTGTGCGCTCCTGAAAAACAAACCTGACACAGCCTCTTTAAGAAACGTTGCGGACGATGATACTAACCACAATATGTTTATTTATTATTATCTTCTAACAGAGAACTGGTCTGTCTCCGGATATATAATGAACGCTTCATTATCAGAGATCTAGTGATGTTCCCGGTGTCGCTGTTTATTAATGGCGAGACTCCCACAGTCACCAGTCATGTGAACGAGCAGTGGCTTACCTACGGATGATGAATTGCAACAGTGGTTTATTGTCCCTGAAAGTGAGTCTTTCTCAAAGTGCAATTATCTGTCTGAGCGATAATATTCGGATGAAAGTAATGGAAACACGATGGGATAAAGCGATGGCAGCGGGGTCGGACCTCCACCGTGCATAATGCCCATATCTACATGTTATTACAATTAAACAGAAACCCGTCTAAAAAGCGGATTAGACACTAAGCAGAGGGTGATAAAATACATTTCTTCCCTGCTGCTTTCCTGTCATTTCTAGAACCTTGTGATCAGCAAAAAAAAAAAAGTCCTAGAAATAGAGTGCCAAGTCTGCAGTTTTATGCCAACTTATAAGAACCGGTGACAAATAAAGGGGGCTTCTGATATCTCATAGATTAGTAATTTTAATTTTTATTATTGGGATTTAACTCTGTAAAATGAATATAATGTTTTTATTACTTTTTTTTAAATTTGTAGATAAATTGTTTTTTTTTATATTTAAAAACTCTTCTGGGGGCGGCCATATTGGAGACACATTTTCTACCCATCTTCCTGTTTGTATAGTCTGTGCAGCAGGATGTGTTCGCTTTATGGCAGCTGCAATGTAGCAATGTGTACAGATGGCGCGCTAGATCTATTTACACAATGAGAAATGGCGCTGACGCAATTCGTGTAACACAGACACTTTTCACACTAAGTATACGGGCGGTAACCGATGCAAGGCCAAGAGAATGCTGTAGCTCGCAGCAATGTTAAAAGAGTTGTCCAGGCTTGGGGGACGAAGTCTACAGCCACTCTATGTGAATGCAGAATTGTGTGCACGGTGCACACTGTCAGGATCCCCCAGTGCCGGGAGCGATTTGCATACTTCCAGCAACATTTCGAATATACGTGTCCGGTCTCCTTCAATTCACTTGTATTGAGCGAGGCCACGCAGGTCTAGTCAGTAAGTGACCGCTTTTATGCAAATCGAATTCTTGCAGCAACGAGCCCACCCGTTCCAGGCAAATCCCGACAGCTTGCACACTGCATGCAGTGACAACTGACAAGTTTGCAGTCACATAGAGTAACTGCAGACTTGAATCCAAAGCCTGCACAACCCCTTTAAGGTAGCAAATGTTACATTTGTAACTGTCGAAGAAATGTAATAGATTATTACAGTTTCCTGGAAATTATGAAGCACGGAGATCAGGAAATAACTGAGAAGGGCAGCTGCACATAGAGCCTGATCTGTGTATTATGTTACGATACGATCTATTCTAGGTCTTCGGCAGTGCAAACCCTCCATGCTTTAATAATAATGGATAATGATATGACTCTGCAGACTCTGCCTTAGACTATCCAGCAAAGTTGACAAGTGAACTACAGGTCTCAAGAATTTAATGCGACCTCCAATGATTAGTATGAAAAGTGTAAGATTATATGGATTAATTTTTATATGGATACTCAGAAAACAAAATAATTTAAAGTATAACTGTAATTTCAGATGATTTTCAGCTGTTGTGCACGTACATGAGATGTAATATTATTTCTGGCCATTTTATGACTTGTATCCTGCATCTATCTGGTTACAGGGGGCACTCATTACGGGTGGAAGAAAGGCGATTGCGGCAGCTAAATAGGAAAGGGTTCTTTACAGTTAGAGCAGTCAGACTGTGGAATGCCGACCACAAGAGGTAGTAATGGCCGACATTATAACAGCTTTTAACTAAGGGCTGGATGATTTTCTCAGTACATATAACATTGTGGGTTATAGATAATTTAGCGACAAAATATTGGTGGAGAAAGGTTGAACTTGATGGACCGTGGTCTTTTTTTTAACTTATGCAACCATATATCTCTAAATTTAGGTTGTCTCTAGCCTCTAATGTTTTGAGAGTACACACAGACATAACAGATTCCTGCTCTCCTGTCTTTATGCAACCCGTGTGCAGCAACATACAGGATATCTTAATGCTGAACTGAGCAGTGTAGCTGTGAATCCAGTTCTGAGGAGAGAAAAAAACAAAACAATAAAAAGCAGCAGCATCTGTACGTGTCTTCAGCTGTATTCTGCTGTAAGCTGATCTCTCAGTGAGCTTGCAGTCTCTCTTGTTCTGACCGAGTCCGATTTTAGTTGCTTTTCAGAATGAATAATGAGTTCAGGGGGAGAGGAGGTTCTAAAGTGGAGAAAAAAAAGCATGCATCTCTCTCATAAGATATATTACACATTTTCTAATATTCTCCTGCGCTATTAATGTATTCAAAGCTAGTAAAAAAAAAAAAAAATACAGGGGCCATTTAAACTGCATGCTCAGATTTACAAGAATCGGTTAAATCTGCGTACAAGTGTATGTTCAGCGCAGTTTGGCCTCCAATCCTGTTATACATAAGCCAACAATCATTCCGAGACGTCTCAAAGAAGAGACAGCAGAACTCAGGTCCTGAAGTTTACATAAAAGAAGGACTTGGAGGAAGTGATGGCTGCAAATATGTCCGACTACTTATCTGTATTCTAGAAGCGTAGAGACGGCGAAATAAAACGCCCTCAGCCCCGTCAATGAATCGCTGCAAGCCCGGACAGTGCGGGCCGGGCCCAGCTGTGATGTGCAATTACAAGATCATTAGTGATGGTGGCTACAAGCTTTCCAGTTGGTGCGAACGGTAATTTTATCTTGCAATTTACACAACATGAGCAAAGCGTGTATGTGGAATGCCGTGGGGCACCATGAACTATTTTTACACCGCGGCTTGTGCCTCCCTACGCGGCTGCTGTTCACACCACTAACATACTTTCCTGCCGGTACACTATGTATCACATCCTCCATTTATTTCACGCTTTGTTTGTTTACCATTAATATCAGCTTATCTGCGATGAACTAATTGGAGTAACCTGCGACGAGCTAATACAACATCACATATGGCACGGATTCCTGGAAAGTTTGAACGTAAGATATCTTTTATTGTAAATGTCTGGTTTATTAAACATATGCATTCGCCATTAAAAAAAAAATATTTTACAGCATCGTAGCTTACAACACTGATGTCACTCCTCAGTTATTCCACCTGGAAATACATGCTATCCTTGGGCAGGGATCAGCAACTTGCGGCGCTCCAGCGGCTTTAAAACACAACTCCTATAATGCCCCAAGGAGTTATAGTTTTGCATGAGATGGCTGCTGACCCTGGCAATAGGGTGTGTCCCCTTTAAGGTGCTTTCACATTGAGTTTAGACACCCATTCAGTGGCCAGGTCGGGGCTTACATCTGAAACCCCTGCAAAACGGGAGTTGGACACATGTGTTGACGGGACCATAGACTATAATGGTGCTGGCAAAGCAAAAAAGTGCCCTGACGTTCATTTTCGAGAGTGTACGCCTACTGGAGGAGGACACTGAAGACGTAGTAGACTTCACCTGGGTGGCCGCCTCCAGTAGGCGTATACACCCAAAAATGATGCACTCCAGAGCGCACCTTCGTTCTGTAGGCACCATTATAGTCTGTCGGCACATGCGCCAGAATCCCGTTTTGTTGGGGTTCAGACATAAGCCCAGACAGGGCCACTGAACGAGAGTCTAAATGCAATTTGAAAGCACCCTTAGAGATAAGTAGATTGATTCACGGGCCTCTGGCCCTGAGTTGATGTCAGTGGTACCTAGCGGTTGGATGGGAGGCTCGTGAATCTCTTGCCACATCGGGGACACTGCAAGGTATGTCAGGGCCGGCATGACGTCATCTATGCGGCGTGAGGCACAAATGATGTCGTGCCAACCCTGGCAAACCAAAAGTTCCACTGGAGACGTTAAAAGGTAAAAGATTTGAAGGCCTGCCTTCCAGCTGACACTAGAGATCTGGGAACTCCACTGGAGTGCCGTGAATCAATCCGCTAATCTCTATCCCCTACAATAGCAATACATCCTGTTAAATAGATGCGTCAGGAAAGAATGTCTTAAAGAGGGTGTATCAACTTATTCGGACCAGGCATGGTCATGCCGGGGGTCTGATCTGGGCATCCTCCCATGCTGTAAGCAGAAATAGCTTTGTCTCCACAGCATCACTGAAGTACTGGTAGACTGAAGTTGGCCGAATGCAGGGGATCAAATGAGCCTCAGACCATGGGCTGCTTAGGAAACGGCCACTGCTGACAGACTTCAGAAGTGGCCAGTGACCTAAGCAATGAGCTGTATACTATAAAATTAAAATTCCCACCGTTCGAGAAAAGAGTATTTTTAACGAGAGTTAAATTGCAAAATTGCTTGTTTTTTCAAACAATTTGCAATTTTTCCCTTTAAAGGGAAAACTGGGTATAACACCAAACTTTTCATTGCAATTTCTCATTATTTAGATTTATTTTTTTTGTCCGGCGGCCAAAATGAAGAATAAGTGAGTTTAGGTGACTTAAAACAATGGCGACGTACAGTACAAGGAGAAGTTGCTGGTGGATGCGGCATAGCCGTTCATTCCGGCGCGGATGGAGATTGCATTTACAAGGCTCTATTTATCAGCTTCAAACCAGAGGACGCCGGGTCAAGCCAAGTTTGTCATCCATTCTTCATGCTCAAAGCAGATCTTGTTATTGCTCACAAAAGGTGAGCACAGCAAAACAGAGATAGACATCATTATACAGGAACAATCTACTGAAGTCACGGCTCACTAGACCGCCGTGCTGTGCCGCCGAATGGCCGAGCGCCCGTAGAAATAAGTTACGTATAATTGCCTTCAAAATATATTCACAAAGTCACTTCTCTATGGCTGCAAGCATCAACCACCTCACTTATCTGAGGAGCTTCCAAAGCAGCCGCTCATTAATATCACAGGGGTGAACCAGTCGGTTAGTCCATGCATGAATTCTGGGAAGAGAGCGGGTAAGAGATGGGTTATATGGTTTCAGATTTTCTTAATATGGGATATATAGAGAAGATTAAATTCAACCCTTCACCTTTATCAAAGGCAGATATATCATTGGTGCAACCTGTGCGGCAGTGCATGGGTCCAAGATGTAAGGGGGCAACTACCACCTCCTAAACCGGTGGAATTGGGCATTACAATGAGCTATTGGACTGCAAAGGGCCCATTTACAATTTTCTGGACAGGGTTCTCTTCTATCTGTGCCGCCTATCTATTAGCAATTACTATGACACCTCTTAGAGACAAATATTTAACATAACAGCACAAAACGATCCCCTCGAAGGTATAGTCCTCACATGAAAGAAGCCAGGGGTTTGCCAGTCCATGATAATACAAAAATACTTGATGTAAATGATGGGTGGTCTACACAAAAAAAGAAGGAAAAGATATGGACATGGAACAAAGGACATACAAAATGAATACTCATCCCCTCCCAAAAAGTAAGGGGTCAATATAGAAGAGAAAATACATAGGAAAGGATAGGAGTAAAATGACTGACCATGACAAAAGAAAATGCTGGCTACTCTATATCACTGGTGGTAATTTTAGAGATGATGGGCAATATATTACTAAATAATGTAAATAAAAAATTCTAATCTGCGTTAAAGGAGTTGCACACATTTTGGACAAATTTCTAAAAAGCCCCAAATTGTTGCATACAGACTTGAGCAATCATGAATACCCCCATTTCTTGCACCCCACACTTACCCACTTCCATTCTTTGTGCAGTCAGTACATGCACATACACAGGCAGTAGGACATCCTGTATCAACGCATGCGCAGAGGTGAGAACCTTGGAAGTGGTTAAGTCATTACATGTGTCCACCTTTGTTATGGACCCAATTTCTCAAAATTACATTATAGCAGCCTATCCGCAAACCCCTTGATGGCCCCCCCACAGAAGCTAACGCAAACCATGACTAGGGGCTTGGCTTGATAAATATTACATTTGGTACTTTTTAGAGCTTCACTAATTAACATCCCTTTTGGTGATAACACTTATTTTTGTTTGTTAGGTGCTTTATTTCATTGGCATTTCACTGGGTCTCTTCCTACAAATCTTGGAAGTACCGGATTACTAATGATAATGTATCGCTTTTATACCAAGGTAGGAACACAGAGGAAGTGATTGAACCACCACCAGAGAGTATAATCCTTAAACGCCTCCTGAAGAAGTCTAACCGAAACGCGCGTTGGGGTGGAGGGGACAGCGTGTTGCCATCACATTGCCACATCTACATCTGTAACTTTGCTACTCTTTTACTTTTCATTCTTATGTGACCAGGCCTGTTTAAAGCCATTTCCTATTCATGATTCAACTAATATTTGGTGGCTAGCACATCGCACTTTATTGTTAGGCCGCTGACAGTCTGTGCTGCTATTACACTGTTCATTTATTTTTTTAATTTAACCCTTTCGCGACATGCGCCGTACATGTACTGCGCATGTCGGGTCCCCTGCTTTGATGTGCGCTCCGGCGGTGAGCGTACATCAAAGTCGCGACATGTCAGCTGTTTTGTACAGCTGACATGTGCGCGCAATAGCGGCGGGTGAAATCGCTATTCACGCAGACAGCGGCATTTAACTGCCGCATCCGGCCGTGCGGCCGGAAATGACGTCATCGCCGACCCCCGTCACATGATCGGGGGTCGGCGATGCATCAGGAAGGTAACCATATAGGTCCTTGAGACCTCTATGGTTACTGATCGCTGGTAGCTGTGAGCGCCCCCTGTGGTCGGCGCTCACAGCACACCTGCATTTGAGCTACATAACAGCGATCTGATGATCGCTGTTATGTAGCAGAGCCGATCGGGCTGTGCCTGCTTCTAGCCTCCCATGGAGGATATTGAAGCATGGCAAAAGTGAAAAAAAAAAGTTTTTAAAAATGTGAAAAAAATATTAAAAATATAAAAGTTTAAATCACCCCCCTTTCGCCCCATCCTAAATAAAACAATAATAATAATAAAAAAAAACTACGCATATTTGGTATCGCCGTGTTCAGAATCGCCCGATCTATCAATTAAAAAAAGCATTAACCTTATCGCTAAACAGCGTAGCGAGAAAAAAATCTGAAACGCCAGAATTACGTTTTTTTGGTCGCCGCGACATTGCGTTAAAATGCAATAACGGGCGATCAAAAGAATGCATCTGCGCCAAAATGGTATCATTAAAAACATCAGCTCGGCACGCAAAAAATAAGCCCTCACCCGACCCCAGATCACGAAAAATGGAGACGCTACGAGTATCGGAAAACGGCACTTTTTTTTTTCTTTTTTAAGCAAAGTTTGGAATTTTTTTTCACCACTTGGATAAAAAATAACCTAGACATGTTAGGTGTCTATGAACTCGTAATGACCTAGAGAATCATAATGGCAGGTCAGTTTTAGCATTTAGTGAACCTAGCAAAAAAGCCAAACAAAAAACAAGTGTGGGATTGCACTTTTTTTGCAATTTCACCGCACTTGGAATTTTTTTCCCGTTTTCTAGTACACGACATGGCAAAACCAATGATGTCGTTCAAAAGTACAACTCGTCCCGCAAAAAATAAGCCCTCACATGGCCATATTGACGGAAAAATAAAAAAGTTATGGCTCTGGGAAGGAGGGGAGCGAAAAACGAAAACACAAAAACGAAAAAGGGCCGAGGCATGAAGGGGTTAAGTTTACATTGTGGTCACACTTACTCTGTATTTTTTTTTTTTTTTTTGTGGTTGAATATTGAACTACAGCCATTGCACTCAGCACTTTTTTTGATGTCTGCTACCAACATTGTTTGGGATCATACAGTAATTCACTGATTTAATTTTTCCTGACCACACACTGAGTTTCATATAGGCAACATTCTGTCCCTTTTTGTTTTAGTGTCCAGTAGTTTTTTCCTGATTTATTGTTATTTGGATTTATTAAATAAAGACTTAACTTTTAAGGATTACACTCTCTGGTGGTGGTCCATTCACTTCCTCTCAGTGTTCCTATGTTCTCTGGAGTTTTTTGTCCTTGATATTTATTTTTGGGACCTTTTGTGTTTTACACCAAGGTGTCTGAACCAGGCCTTTCTGTTTGGGTCACATATCCTATGGATTTTAAATTCATTTATTAATAAAGATATGTGTATAGTTCTGTATTTAGTCTTGGTAGCCATTTTTTATTGTTTTAATTTATTAATCTTTGGAGACATTACTTTGCATATCGGTTTACCGCAATCCACATCACACACATGCGTGATCACATACACCATAAACATCTCCTGACAGAGTATCACTATATATATAAATATATATATATATATATATATATATATATATATTAACTGTTCATCTAACACCACTTATTTCAGGATATGCAGTCAACATAAGAAAAGACACATCTGTAATCGCATAGGGCATCATGACAGTACACAACTGTAGGTTTTATACTTTATAGGAAAAAAAACTGTTTTTTGCCTATTTAGTAACTTTTTATAATTATTATTGAATCTAATTCACTATACTATAATATTTCTGGTGGGTTTAAGATGAAGCCTTCGAAAAATTTAACAAATATTGAGAACAAGTCAATTATTTCCTTATTTTAGTCGCTTGTTATTTCATTACTTTAGCGCCTATAATTTCCACATCTTTTTATTAGAGTTCATAGGTTCTGAAAATGGGTTATTAAACAATTTCATAACTGAGTGCTGCCACCTATTGGACAAATAAATGTGAAAAAAAATACAAAAAAAAAGCTTTATGACAACGTTCCATTAATCTACTGCTTCTAAAAGGCTATGACGTATTTCGGAAAATTAATTTAGAATATCTGTAGATATTTTTGTTTCAGGAAATGATGATTTTACTTCAGTAATAACTTTGTCGTATATTAGAAATCTAAAGAACTAATGTAATGAGACGAAAAACAGTAAAGTGCTGCAAAACAGCAATTTCTACAGTGCCAATGATTTTTTTTTTTCCCGGTGCTCGGAAGGAAGGAATCTTTCAGGGATAAATTCGTGAAACCATTTCAAACTTAATTACACCTTACAGTTTACTCCCCCTTTAAATGATTCTTGTAATTAGTGAAGGTCTGGATTAAGCAGATTGCAAATCTTTGTGTTAGCGTTCCCTTACGGGTCCCATTTTATCAGGATATAAACAAAATAATACAGGTTTCTGATGGAACAACACAGCTGTGCGGCTGAGCTATTTCTGCCTACCCCTTAAAGCAATTTACAGAAAATGTTCATATAGCATTTTTTGCTCACTCTACTTCGAATAAAACACATGAAGTTTTAAAGGCGACTATCAAAACTCAATCTCATTTTTTGGTTGAAGCCTTCCCGCTAAGTATTATTATTTTGCTTCCGACTTGTATTTGTTAACAATTGTGGTCAGGGTCATAACTGAATCCGGGCTCTCATACATGATGGGAGATTAATGCCACATAACACGACACCAGTGCAATAAATCACATAACTCGGGGCCCTGTAAAGGTATAACGTGAAAATCCAAAACCAATAGTGATCATCCCTAATAGGGTCCCGATAGGATAGCGCTGCGTTATTGCTTAGCATGCTGCAGCCGTCATAGTCTACATGTTGTAGTATAGCGACCCCTGTGGCAGATAGGGGGCGCTGTGTGTGCTCCTTGAGATATGCATTGAGGCATGTATATGGTGTGCAAGGACCTGTGGTGATGTCACGCTCACCTGACTAGCCATGTGACAGGTACCTGGGTGTGGTTACACCTATGTAAAGGAGGTGTGTGGAGCACATGGTGGAATAGGAATGGAATGTGAGTGTGTGTCATGGTGGACACACTTCTGTGTGTCCTGGCTGGACACTGCAGAGTGGCCTGTGTGCTGGACGGTTCCAGGTGGGGACAGACGTCCTGGAAGCACACAGTGACCATTCCAGGCTGGAGAGCCTGCGTGCTGGACATAGCACGGACGGTTGGTGTTGGAGTCATCCTGGAAGCACCTGGAGACCATAGACCTGGACGGTCTGTGTTGGAAGGTCCTGGAGAGAGCCCCATGTGTTGGGAGTGGCGGCTCCCTGGAGAGCACATGGTGGGGGCTCTGGACCTCACACAGACCAGGCTTCAGAACGAATGGAGATTCGTGTATAATACTGACCAGGGTCAGAGAAAAGGGAAGATTGAGTGAGAAACGTTTGAGGGATACCTCTGTGGAGAAGAGGGATCCGGGAAACCTGTGCGGCACCAACAGGTAACGAATGGAGATTCGTGTTTGTACTGACAGGGGTCAGAATGAGAGACATTGTGTATGGGCACCTCGGAGGCCAAGGGGTGTCCAGTAACCCGTAAAGGTTGCCAACGGGTAACGGTCTGAAAACAGTGTATAACGCTGACTGGGATTAGAGATGAACTGTCGTAAAGTTGAATATGTCCTGATACTGTTCAAGCTGTTACTAAGTTCCTCTGGCCGTGGTTTATGTTGTGTAAAATAAACCGAAAAGACTGTGTTTTGATAGAAAACCGTCCCCGAGTGCTTTAATCCTGCTGCCAAGCGAGTGTCCCCCAAGACCCGTAGTAGGCGCTATGCTACAATGTGAACATTTATTGGATCCCGGGGTGTGAAGTTTAAGGGATCCTTAGCCTTAATGGCTACAAAAGAGATATGGGGTTGCTGAGGGAGTAACCCAAGGTCAAAGTTTCCAGAATAGTGAACAGCTGGTAGGGAAACCCAGCAGCGATGACAGGACAAGAACAAGACTAGACATGGAACAGGACTCAAGGATGGTGAAGACTGGTCATAGGACTGAAGAGTAGCCAAAGAACTGGAGGCTGGATTTGACGAACAGTCTAGGGCAGTGTTCCTCATGTCCAATCTTCAAGAGCCACAAACGGATCATGGTTTCAGGATTTCCTTAGTTTTGCCCAGGTGGTAAATCTATCACCTCGGCAATACTAAGGACATCCTGTAAACATAAGCTGTTGTTGGCTCTTGAGGTTTGGAGTTGGGAAACACTAGTCTAGGTGCTTGAAGCTGGGACAAGACCAGAAACAGACCAGGAACTGGAATTAGAAGATACCAGGATCAAGCGATCTTTGGAATTTGGTGAGACCAAGAGAAGGACTCGGATGGAGCCAGGGGATACCAGCAACAGTGACCAAGAACAGACTTCAGGCACAACCAAGAGGTACCAGTGACATAAGCAAAAAAAACCAGGCCTCAGAGGCAACTAGGAGACACCAGAAATAGACCTTGCGTGAGTTCTAAAAAAGTGTCTAGGAATAAGGCTCAGATGGACCAGGAGCTACGAGAAACAGCAACTAGTAGCAGTCATCTGATGGAAACAGAAAATACCAGCCATAGAGTCCAGGACTAGGACCAGGACTGACACTAGGATATACTATGAATATTTCTTACAAGGAAACAGGAGGTACCAGATACAGTGGGGAAAATAAGTATTTAATACACTGCCGATTTTGCAAGTTTTCCCACCTACAAAGAATGGAGAGGTCTGTAATTTATATCCTACACTTCAACTGTGAAAGAAAGTCTAAAAGAAAATCCAGAGAATCATATTGCATGATTTTGAAATAAATAATTTGTATTTAACAGCATGAAATAAGAACAGTATTTGATAGAATAGAAAAACAGAACTTAATATTTGTTTCAGAAACCTTTGTTTGCAATTTCAGAGGTAAGACATTTCCTGTAGTTCTTGACCAAGTTTACACATTGCAGCAGGAATTTGGGCCCCCTCCTCCATACAGATCTTCTCCACATCTTTCAGGTTTTGTGGCTGTAGCTTTTCAGCATTGAGTTTCAGCTCCCTCCAACAATTTTATATTGGGTTCAGGTCTGAAGACTGGCTAGGACATTCCAGGACCATGAAATACTTCTTATAGCGCCACTTCGGATTTGCCTTCTCTGTGTGTTTTTTGGGCCATTGTCATGCTGGAAGACCAAGCCACAACCCATCTTCAATGCTCTTACTGAAGGAAGGAGGTTGTGGGTCAAAATCTTGTGCTACATGACTCTAGCTATCCTCCCTTCAATACAGTGCAATTGTCCTGTCCTCTTTGCAGAAAAGCACCTCAAAGTATGATGTTTCTCCCACCATGTTTCACAGTTTGGGTTGTAATCATCCTTCTTGTTTCATCTGACCATATGACCTTCTTCTGTACCTCCTCTGGATCATGCAGATGGTCACTGGCGAACTTCAAACAGGTCTGAACATGTGCTGGTTTGAGAAGAGGTACCTTGCATGCCCTGCAGGATTTTAATCCATGACAGTGCAGTGTGTTATTAGTGGTAATGTTTGAGACTGTGGTCCCAGCTCTTTTCAGGTAATTGACCAGGTCCTCCCGTGTAGTTCTGGGCTGATTCCTGACCTTTCTCAGAATCATCCTTACCCCACGAGGCAAGATTTTGCATGGAGCTCCAGACAGAGGAAGATTGACAGTCATCTTGTATTTCTTCAATTTCCTAATAATAGCACCAATAGTTGTTGCCTTCTCACCAAGCTGCTTGCCTATTGTCATATAGCCCATCCCAGACTTGTTCAGGTCTACAATTTGGTCCCTGGTGTCCTCAGACAGTTTTTTGGTCTTGGCCATGGTGCAGAGATTGGAGTATAATCGAGTGTGTGGACACATGTCTCTTGTACAGGTAACGAGTTCAAACATGCAATTAATACAGGTAATGAGTGCAGAGTAGGAGGGCATCTTAAAGGAAAACTAACAGGTCTGTGAAAGCCAGAATTCTTGCTGATTGTAGGTGATCAGATACTTATTTCATGCAATAAAATGCTATTTAATAATTCAAAAATCATACAATGTGATTTTCTGGCTTTTATTTTTAGATTCTGTCTCTCAAACTTTGAGTGTACCTACGATAAAGATTACAGACCTCTCCATTCTTTGTAGGTGGGAAAACTTGCTAAATTGGCAGTGTATCAAATACCTATTACATCAATGTATATCAGGAAATGGAGGTAAGAAGAACCCAGGAGAGACATGTGGTTAGAAATAAAGCCAAGGGCCATAGTCAGGTGAACACTGAGGGTGAGGCACACCAGAACAGAACCATATGGTACCACGCAGGGCTCCTCATACCTATGTAATAACGTGCAGGTACTGAGTATGTCACCACGGAACAGGCAGACCAACAGTTGAGGGGTTTAATAACAGGAATTAGGTTCTCCTCGCAGGGAGGAAGCAATGGAAAATAACTAGCAATAAAACAATGCAAGAATACGGGAGTTAAACAATAACACAGAATTAAGCAGGATTTCTTGAGAAAAGAACACTTATCAGTCTCATGAGGACTTGCTTGGAGGGTCGTCTTCTCCAACGTAGGCGCCGAGAATCAGTGGCACTTGTCGTCCCTCTGTGGTCCGTGAGCAGAGTAGTCTCAGAGCCTGCTGCCTGGGGTTTCGGGAGTTAATGTGGTATGCACAGGCTCTGAGTCTTTAACTTTTATAGCACAGCCAGAAAATCAGGGCTCCGCACGGTTGTCTCTGTACCAGGAAAACAAGGGGCTCTGCACTGTTAAGTCTCTGTACCAGGAGTCAGGGGCCAGGGTGTAGTAGTCTCTCAACGGGTCTCAAAGCGCCCCCCTAAAGTCACAGCAGAGTCCGCTTTAAGTACTCACTGGATGCAGTCTTTCTGGGCAGTCTCTACAAGATGCAGTCTTTCTGGGCAGTCTCTACAAGATGCAGTCTCTACAAGATGCAGTCTCTTTCTCTCTCTCTTCTGGAGCGCAGCTGCACCCGGCTCTGCACGCTGCTCTGCAAGCTGCTCTCTCCCCTGCATGCGTCCCTTTCCCGCTCTCAGGCTGCTTCTTCCCTCCTGTCCCAGTCTACAAGTCTCTCCCCTAGGGAACCTGCGGCACAGCTCAAAGGTTCCGGGCACAGAGCCGAGAAGGTAACCGCCCCCAGACTCTTCTGGTGCTTTTAACTCCTTACATTCCCCCCCTCTTTCTGCTCGCCATTCCACGGGCGAGATCTTCAGGAGCTCCTGTTGGCAATCTTCTAGTCCTTGCACAATCTGGTGCCAGATGAACTCATCCTGATTGTAGCGAACAGGGGGTACACCAGCCGTTGAACGTTCAGAGCGTCTAAAACCAGCAGGGGCGGTGGTGTCAGCTGCTGTGGGAGGAGTCGAGGCTTCCTCCGATACGTTGGTAGAATCTGGCACCAGCCCTGTTCCTGGGTTCACTGGAGGAGATTCGAAGTCTTTTCTGGCCCAAAGTGTGCTCCTTTCTCATGTGCTTCCTTAGCCACCTGGTCTATCATGGACGAGGGAATCACTGTCTGCCATACAAGACTGAGTTCTGTTTGCAGGAATACCTTCCGGTACAGGATACCATCCCGCAACTCGAGCCTCTCCCACTGGCGTAGCATCTTCAGTACTTCAGGTGACATGGACCTCCTCTCACGTCGATTGGGCATTTGTTCAGACACGACCCACCTTCTCAACTGAGCTAGCTCCGGATCCTCCTGTTGTACTCGGACCCACTCATCGCGGGGCTGCTCCAGCAAATTCACACAGGCCTCTTCCTGTTCAATTTCCCGCGCCGCTGCCACCGTCCTGGCAGTCTTTCCAAAACCTGGAACCTCTACATCTTCCAGTTCTTCATCCTGGCTGGGTGCTGGTTTGCGATAGTTTACTCGAGAGAGGGCATCCGCATGTACATTCTCAGCTCCTCTTTTATACGAAATTCTGTATCGGAACTTGGCCATTCGGGCTACCCAACGTTGTTCTAGGGCGCCTAACTTGGCATTCTCGAGATGGGCCAACGGATTGTTATCGGTGCGTACATGAACTTCTGAGCCAGCCAGATATTCCGCGAACTTCTGAGTCATTGCCCACACCAGCGCCAACAACTCCAGCTTGAATGAACTGTAATTTTCTGGATTCCTTTCTGAGTCATGCAGAGACCGACTGGCGTATGCGATGACGCGCTCTTTCCCGTCCTGCATCTGCGACAGTACAGCCCCGAGGCCCTGCAGGCTCCCGTCAGTGTGCAAGATGAACGGTTGTGTGAAGTCAGCGTAGGCCAGCACGGGGGCCTCCGTCAATGCCTTCTTCAAAGCCAAGAATGCCTCCTCCTGATGCTTCCCCCACTGTATGTTCCTGTTTTTGGCGCAAGAGGGCACTCCCCTCAACAACTCCTGGAGTGGATTAGAAAGGCGGGTAAAGTCTTTTACAAAGCGTCTGAAGTATCCCGTGAGTCCCAGGAATGCACGCACATCTTTCACCGTTTTTGGAGTTGGCCACTCTTGTACCGCAGCGATCTTCTCCTGGGAAGGCCTCACCCCTTCAGAGGAGACAACATGTCCCAAGTATTCAATCTCGGTACGGAAGAGGTGACATTTCTGGGGTTTCACTTTCAAGCCATACTTCTGTAGCCGACTCAGAACTTGCTCTAATCTCTGCAGATGCTCCTCAAAGGTGGGGGCAAAGACGATGATATCATCCAAGTAGATCAAAGTGGCTTCAAAGTTCAGGTCTCCCAGACATCTCTCCATGAGTCGCTGAAATGTTCCTGGGGCGTTTGCTAGGCCGAAGGGCATCCGGTCAAACTCATACAGTCCCATCGGAAGGATGAAGGCCGTCTTGGCTCGGTCTTGCTCAGACATGGGCACCTGCCAGTAGCCGCTGGCCAAGTCTAACGTGGAGAAATATCTGGCATTCCCTAGTGCCGTCAGGGACTCCTCTATCCTGGGCAGTGGGTACGAGTCCCGCACTGTGCAAGCATTGAGCCGCCGATAGTCCACACAGAACCGCAGGGACCCGTCTTTCTTTCTCACCAAGACGATAGGGGCAGCCCACGGGCTCTGACTCTCACGTATAACTCCCTTCTTCAGCATGTGTGACAGCATTCCCTTCACCTCCTGGTACATCTGTGGAGGTATTTGGCGGTACCGTTCCCGGATTGGCGCCGCATCCCCGGTGGGTATCTCGTGGGTAATGGCCGTGGTACGTCCAAAGTCATCTTCATCTTTGGCGAACGCATCCTGAAATTTTCCCAATACAGCTTCTACCTGAGGTACCTGCTGCGGAGTAAGTTCCGAGAGCTCCGCCCTCATGCGTTCCAGTATCTGGCGCCCTTCTTGCATTAACCTGGGGTCCGGAGCTGCCTCCGCCTTGACGGTCACCAGCCACGGATCTTCTGGCCTTGCTGTCAGCTGTACCGCCTCAGTGGGGACCAATTCGTCTGGAAGGCCCAGGACTTGAGCGACTTTGCTTCTAGGGGGCAAAGTTATATCTGTCTCCCCCAAATTGATGCAGCGCACAAGGACAGTTCCATCCCGCACGGTAGCCAGGGACCGTGCGACCAATATTCCTGACGGCAGCTGGTCGGCTCTCCTGGGCTCAATTTGGACTTCGACTCCCTCCAGCGGGATGCCAGCTCGTACAGGCAGGGGAAGCACTGTCTGTCCAGGGGGCAACACTCGATTGACTGAGGCTGGGACGACGACTTTGCCGAGTTCCTTTCCGTCGCTGTATGCTTCCCGGACCTGGGCGGTCCGTATCAGTTGTTGGAAGACCCTTCTCTGGGGAGTTTGGTCGCTCCATTGTTGTAGGAACTGTTCCGGGGACTCGTTGAAAACGAGGCTTCCGAGGTCTTTTAACACATTCATGCCCAGGGTCACGGTATGGTCTTTAGCTACCTCTCCATCCACCAATACCACTCCTCTCCTCCCGAGGTCTTTTCCGCAGACCTCTATGTTCATCCATACCACCCCTGCGACCGGGATGGGCAAGTGATTGGCCGCCATAAGTTTGATCACAGGACCCCATTCGGGCCGTAGCGCCTCTGTGAAGTGATGGTGGAAATATCTCTCAGGCATGGTGGTCACTTGCGAGCCGGTGTCTATCAAGCATCGCACTGCTCTTCCATTGATTTCTGCCCAGACCAGAGGGCACGTGGAAACAAGGCTGTGGGGACTTTTACTCCTCCTCCTCTGTTCTTCACGCTCTGAGCGGCGCCCCTCAAGCCCAGAGCCACCTAGTTTAAAGGAGGATGCGGGGATGGTCGGCTCCGCCGGGGACACCATCGAGCAATGTGGCCGGACTCTCCACAAGTGTAGCATGTAAGAGGGCTTCTCCTCCTGGTAATTTCACCCTCCCTTCGGGGGGCAGCTTCTCTGTCTCGCACCAGAGGGCCGGGCCCCTCTGCCAGAGTTCTTCTGGAGGCCGCCATTTCTTCACGGACCTGTCTAATCTTCATTCTCAGGTCCTCCACCCACTGGGGAATATTGCCTGCGGTGGTAGTTACCTCCCCGCTCTGCACCCTTCCTACCAGCCCCGTCACTCCCTGTTCTTGTTCTCGCACACGCGCCTCACTGCCAACCTCAGAGAAAGTCATGTCTGGCTTTACTCGCATGCGCTCTCGCAGTGCCTGTTTCATCATTGCGTCACGCAGTCCTGTCACTAGCTGATCTCTGAGCACCACATCAACTGACCCTACCCCTACACCGTCCTTTCGTCTGATAGCAGTGTGAAGCTCTTGTAGGGCGTTCATGAATTGGGTCACGGTCTCCCCCTCCCGTTGTACCCGGTGAAACAGTCGAATGCGAAGTTCCCCTACGTCAGTGGGGTCCCCATGCGTTTCCTCAAGTATGCGCAGCACTTTGTCCAGGGTATCTCTCTCCCGGGGGGACCTATGCATGACAGAATCCCGCGCCTCCCCCTCCAGAGCCATCAATGCAATTTCTGCCTCCAGGGCTGGTGTCATGGGGTGCATCCGCATCATTCCCCGGATACGCTCTGTCCAACTCCACAACATTACATTGTTCCCAGTGAACCTTGGCAAATTATTCAACATGGCTCCCAGGAAAATGCTAGACCTGGGAACTTCCACCGCTGCTTGGTCTGCCCTATCCGCACTACCGTGTGACATCCTGCCGACTACGCCAAATGTAATAACGTGCAGGTACTGAGTATGTCACCACGGAACAGGCAGACCAACAGTTGAGGGGTTTAATAACAGGAATTAGGTTCTCCTCGCAGGGAGGAAGCAATGGAAAATAACTAGCAATAAAACAATGCAAGAATACGGGAGTTAAACAATAACACAGAATTAAGCAGGATTTCTTGAGAAAAGAACACTTATCAGTCTCATGAGGACTTGCTTGGAGGGTCGTCTTCTCCAACGTAGGCGCCGAGAATCAGTGGCACTTGTCGTCCCTCTGTGGTCCGTGAGCAGAGTAGTCTCTGAGAGCCTGCTGCCTGGGGTTTCGGGAGTTAATGTGGTATGCACAGGCTCTGAGTCTTTAACTTTTATAGCACAGCCAGAAAATCAGGGCTCCGCACGGTTGTCTCTGTACCAGGAAAACAAGGGGCTCTGCACTGTTAAGTCTCTGTACCAGGAGTCAGGGGCCAGGGTGTAATAGTCTCTCAACGGGTCTCAAAGCGCCCCCCTAAAGTCACAGCAGAGTCCGCTTTAAGTACTCACTGGATGCAGTCTTTCTGGGCAGTCTCTACAAGATGCAGTCTTTCTGGGCAGTCTCTACAAGATGCAGTCTCTACAAGATGCAGTCTCTTTCTCTCTCTCTTCTGGAGCGCAGCTGCACCCGGCTCTGCACGCTGCTCTGCAAGCTGCTCTCTCCCCTGCATGCGTCCCTTTCCCGCTCTCAGGCTGCTTCTTCCCTCCTGTCCCAGTCTACAAGTCTCTCCCCTAGCGAACCTGCGGCACAGCTCAAAGGTTCCGGGCACAGAGCCGAGAAGGTAACCGCCCCCAGACTCTTCTGGTGCTTTTAACTCCCTACACCTACAAACAGATAGGTCATGTAGCATGCTTTATTGGCCATAAGATTATTGAGTATACCTACGACATACAGTGCTGCACAGTATGATCACACAAGGAGTTCATACTACATGAACGCACCATACTTCATAGTATTCCCTTCACAGTAGGGTTTACAACGGACCATCCTAAATGTCATGTATTTGGAGTCATACAGAGGTCCAGAGGGGCCACATAGAAATAACTAGAAAGCCTAGTATGGTCCAGCTCAACTCAGTAGTGGTACATAACTTGGATATGGCCATGAGCATAAGGCCATATTAGACTCATCACTACATGAATACACAAAGGAAGGTTTTCATACATTGATCTAAGCAATAATGTCGGTAACTGTGTATACAGCTGATGGGGTGCTTCCCACTCTTAAGTGTCCTCCTACCAAAAGAAAAATACTTAAGGGAAGCCATAGTCCGAAAATGACCTCTTCTTTAAATCAGGTTTTTGTGTAATTTGTATCAATCACAATAAGTGATATCCCAGTTGATCCCGCTCCCTCTGATTAGACGCTTCAATACAAAAGATAGGGTTGGACTTTGTTCATTGTGGCTATGTACATATGTTGTTTCCTGAAACAGGAGGTTAGAATCTAAAAAAGCCCCAATGGTCGGTGTGAAAACTGCAAGATTTTAATTTGATTTTATTTGTAATATAGATTGCGACATGGGAATTTCTTTTTTTCAAAAAATCCATTTATCACAAAACACTAATTTAAAGAATAGACTACTTTCTGACAATAGCATCCCTTTAAAAGAGCAGAAGGGCAAATACATAAATATAGCATGTGCTTAAGCAGGTGCTGACCCTCTTCTGAAGACTCATTAGAGCGTCTTCCAATCCTTCGTCTTGAAGTCGAGTGGCTTCTCCACGTCACTCATTAGATCAGCGCTGGATTTGCCGAATCCTTCCTGAACGTTGCAGATAAACACTTTAACAAAGCACCGCCATAGCTGGATGCAATCTTTCTCAACAGTCTTCTTTTTTTTTTGTTCCACTCATAATTACTTATGCAAACAATTGCTCTGAACTGATAACGGAATTTAGCTTTTTCATAAATCCCCAGAGTACGAATGTTTTGAAGCTGAGTTCTCTGTCACTTAGCGGGCAAGTCTGCTCCTCTCCGCCTGAGATACTCTAATGAACTGTAACCACCATGAGGGAATTTGCCGACTGTCCGCTCTCATTTACAATTGACCCTTTCTAAACTTTCCAAAGATTAGGTTGTTTTCTTGTTTGTCAGGACTGCTATAGCACAATTTTTTAGTAGAGTTTTCAGTGAATTTTTAATCATCTGACCTATATTTTACCATGAACTCATTAACAGTGCTCAGTGGGGAAAGACGTTTTGTAAGATCAACCAAAATTTAGCATATTGACTCGGATTGTGACATTACCGAGGTATGAGCCTGTGGGGCTCTAATAGGACTTGAGTGCATCAATAAAAACTTAGGAGAGGGCTATACAGTAAATTGTGTCAGCATGGCATAACAACCCAATGTCCCGCTGCCACAATCATTAGTATTAATTAGTAAATAGGGTCACGCAGAAATCCAGCAGGGTTGGAACTCGGTAGATTGTCCGGTATCCAGAACGGCTACTTGAGGGACCTAATCATACCCTACTTACTTGCTACATGGCCATCCTATATTGTGTTCTTCTGTTGATAGGCCATGAGATGATGTGTGCCGGAGCTTTAAAGTGACCTACTGGTTTTTTTTGTGTAGTAACCAAGTTTACTGCTGAAAGGCAAATATCACAGCACAGTAGCAAATTATCCCAGGGCTAGGTGCTCCTTCCCTATCCCTAAAGCTAGGGGTGCCCTAGCTATCCCTGCTCCCCGATGGTTTAGTTGCTGAGGCCACGTACCTATCTGAGCTCCTGTCCCCTCCACCATTGGAATTGGGGAGTTGTGTGTATGAATACACAAAACCAGACTAACAAGGGAAGACGTACAGGGATAAACTAAAATACAAATCATGGCCGTCCTATAATGTGTAGTTTTGTTCTGTTGAATGACCACAAAATGACTGGAACTGTACCAGAGCTAGATTCTCCTAGATTGCCACAAAGCTATCTTGTGACATGCTTTTATGAAACTGGTAAAACAGTGGGTCAACTTAAAATCACTCTATTCAGTATTTACTTTGGTGATACTGATATTATGTGCATGGGGGTTTCCTGACCCTCTCTAGACAAATGATATCAAAGGAAAGAAAAGGGGTTTCCAAGCAGAACACAATGTGACTGTAGATTGACATTTGTGACAGTGTGCACCATGCACAATGTCAGGATTCCCCTCTATCGCCTGTTTGAGCAGTCATCACGTTACCACAAGTATGCCATTTGATTAGCAGCTTTTCCTGGGTCTCTCAATATCCTATTTAGAGGGTCTAATGAGAAACTAGTTGACATACTTGTGACTGCCAAAGCTAGCAATACAGGGGAATCTTGACAGTGAGCATATTCCACACTGGCGGGATTCAGCAATCTGCAGGCTTACAGAGTAACTGCACAAATTAGCCTGAAAAATACTTTGTGATCAAGCTTTGAAATTCCACATTTCCGTTCCTTCAAAGTGAAAAAACATGCCTGCTCATTTAAATAGAGCATGCAGGTAGAGATGGATAGTCGTTGGTTAAATGAGTGCCCGGTCAACAACTAACGGACGTCACCATGAGATCTTCTAAACTGTTAATCTCAAGGTATCCCTGTATAAGACATAGTGGAGATTCACTAAATATCAGCAATTTCAGATATGGCAAAACCAAGGCGGTGAACCTTTTTTTTTGCCAGGGGCCATTTGAATATTTATACAATCACTCGGGGGCTATACAATATTATCAATTTTATAAAACGTTTCATTAACTCACAACATATACATCACAGAATGGGCCAGGGCATAAATATCATAGGAGATGCCGGGGCACATATATCAACGGGTGACGTGGGGCATATACATTACAGAAGGGGCTGGGACACAAACATCACAGGAGATGTGGAGCATATACACTACAGGAGGTGTTGGGGCATATACAGTTGGAAAAATAAGTTTTTGATACTCTGCCGATTTTGCAAGTACTGCCACCTACAAAGAATGGAGAGGTCTGTAATTTTTGTTGTAAGTACACTTCAACTGTGAGACAGAATCTAAAAATAAAAAAAACAGAAAATCACATTGTATGATTTTTAAATAATTCAATTTCATTTTATTGCATGAAATAAGTATCTAATCACCTACCAACCAGCAGGAATTCTGGCTCTCATAGACCTGTTAGTTTTTCTTTATGAAGCCCTCCTACTCTGCACTCATTACCTGGATTAATTGCACCTGAACTTGTTACATGTTTAAAAGACACCTGTCCACACACTCAGTCAAGCACATCCCAACCTCTCCACCATGGCCAAGACCAAAGAGCTGTCTAAGGACACCAGGGACAAAATTGTAGATCTGCACAAGGCTGGAATGGGCTACAGGACAATAGGCAAGCAGCTAGGTGAGAAGGTAACAACTGTTGGCGCAATTATTTGAAAATGGAAGTAGCACAAGATGACTGTCAATCTTCCTCGGTCTGTGGCTCCATGCAAGATCTCACCTCATGGGGTAAGGATGATTCTGAGAAAGGCCAGGAATCAGCCCAGAACTTCAATGACCTGAAGAGTGTCTATATTATTACCGTTAGTAACACAGTAGGCCATCATGGATTAAAAATCCTGCAGGACACGTAAGGTACCCCTTGTTACACCAGCACATGTTCACACCAATTTGAAGTTCACCAATGACCATCTGCATGATCCAGAGGAGGCATGGGAGAAGGTCATGTGGTCAGATGAGACCAAAATAGAACTTTTTGGTATCAACTCCACTTGCCGTATTTGGAGGAGGAAGAAGGATGAGTACAACCCTGAACACCGTTGCAACTGTGAAGCATGGTGGGGGGAAAAAAAATCATACTTTGAGGGTGCTTATCTGCAAAGGGAATGGACCAACTGCACCATACTGAAGGGAGGATGGACAGGGTCATGTATCGAGAGATTTTAGCCAACAACGTCCTTCTCTCAGTAAGAGCATTGAAGGTGGGTCACGGATGGTTCTTTCAGCATGACAATGACCCGTAACACACAGTCAGGGCAAGCGAGGAGTGTCTCTGTAAGAAGCATTTCAAGGTCCCGGAGTGGCCTAGCCAGTCTCCAGACCTGAACCCAATAGAAAATCTTTGGAGGGAGCTGAAACTCAATGTTGCCCAGCGACAGCCCCGAAACCTGAAAGATCTGGAGACAATCTGTATGGAGGAGGGGGCTAAAATCCATGATGCAGTGTATGCAAACTTGATCAAGAACTACAGGAAACGTCTGACCTCTGTAATTGAAAACAAAGGTTTCTGTACCAAATATTAAGTTCTGTTTTTCTATTAAATCAAATACTTATTACATGCAATAAAATGCTAATTATATAAAAATCATACAATGATTTTCTAGATTGTTTTAAGATTTTGTCTCTCACAGTTGAAGTGTACCTATGATAAAATTACAGACCTCTCCATTCTTTGTAGGTGGGAAAACTTGCAAAATTGACAGTGTATCAAATACTTATTTTCCCCACTGTACATTACAGGAGAGGTTGAAGCATATACAAATGCTTCTCAGTAAATTTGAATATCATCAAAAAGTGAATTTATTTCAGTTCTTCAACACAAAAAATGAAACTCATATTATATAGAGTCATTACAAACAGAGTGATCTATTTCTAGTGTTTATTTCTGTTAATGTTGATGATTATGGTTTACAGCCAATGAAAACCCAAAAGTCATTATCTCAGTAAACTAGAATACTTCATAACATTGGCTTGAAAAATGATTTTAAAATCAGAAATGTTGGCCTACTGAAATGTATGTTCAGTAAATGCACTCAATACTTGGTCGGGGCTCCTTTTGCATCAGATACTGCTTCAATGCGGCGTGGCATGGAGGTGATCAGCATGTGGCACTGCTGAGGGGTTATGGAAGCCCAGGTTGCTTTGATAGCAGCCTTCAGCTCGTCTGCATTGTTGGGTCTGGTGTCTCTCATCTTCCTCTTGACAATACTCCATAGATTCTCTATGGAATTAAGGTCAGGTGAGAGTGATGGCCAATCAAGCACAGTGATACTGTTGTTTGTAAACCAGGTATTGGTACTTTTGGCAGTGTGGACAGGTGCCAAGTCCTGCTGGAGAATGAAATTTCCATCTCCAAAAAGCTTGTTGGCAGAAGGAAGTATGAAGTGCTCTAAAGTTTCCACAGTGGACCTACACCAGCAGATGACATGGCTCCCCAAACCATCACTGATTGTGGAAACTTCACACTAGACCTCCAGCAGCTTGGATTGTGGCCTCTCCACTCTTCATTCAGACTCTGGGACCTTGATTTCCAAATGTAATGCAAAATTTACTTTCATCTGAAAACAACACCTTGGACCACTGAGCAAAAGTCCAGTTCTTTTTCTCCTTGGTCCAGGTAAGACGCTTCTGGAGTTGTCTATTGGTCATGAGTTGCTAGCCACAATGAACGCGACACTTGCAGCCAATGTCCTGGATACGTCTGTGTGTGGAAGCTCTTGAAGCTCTTGTGAATCTCCCCCAAGTTTTTGAATGGACTTTTCTTAATCCTTTCAAGGCTGTGGTTATCCCAGTTGCTTGTGCACCTTTTTCTATCACACTCTTTCCTTTTCGTAGTGTGCTATTGATGCTAGCCTTTGTTACGGTGGTCCCAGCTCTATGCATGTCATTCTCTAGGTCCCCCAGTGTGGTTCTGGGATTTTTGCTTACCATTTTTGTGATCATTTTTACCCAATGGGGTGAGATCTTGAGTGGAGCCCCAGATCGAGGGAGATTATCAGTGGTCTTGTATGTCTTCCATTTTCTTATTATTGCTCCCACAGTTGATTTCATCACACCAAGCTGCTTGCCTATTGCAGATTCAGTCTTCCCAGCTTGGTGCAGGGCTACAATTTTGTTTCTGGTGTCCTACAACAGCTCTTTGGTCTTCACCATAGTGGAGTTTGGAGTGTGACTGTTTGAGGTTGTGGACAGACGTCTTTTATACTGTTAACAAGTTCAGACAGGAGCCATTACTACAGGTAATGAGTGGAGGACAGAGGAGCCTCTTAAAGAAGAAGTTACAGGTATGTGAGAGGCAGAAATCTTAAATATTTTTAGGTTAGCAAATACTTATTTTCCACCATAATATGCAAAATAAATCTTGCCACATCAGACAAGGTGATTTTCTGGATTTTTTTCTTATTTTGACTCTCGTAGTTGTGGTCTACCTATGATGTTAATTACAGGCCTCTCTCATCTTTTTAAGAGGGAGAACTTGCACATTGGTGGCTGACTAAATACTTTTTTTCCCCACTGTTCATCACAGAAGGGGCTGCAGAATATACATCACAAGGGAAGCCGGGGCATACACATCACAGAAGGGGATGAAGCATACACATCACAGGAGAAGTTAGGGCACATACATTATAGGAGGAGTTGGGGCATACATATCACAGGAGGGTGTTACAACCCTGCAGGCATCACTGCATGGCCTTCCATCCCTCACCTGCCTGATACTTCAACTCACTCACCCTGTGCCATGCTGTGAGATCTGTCTGCTGCCGGCTCCATGCCGTGTGTTGTGAACTGTATTTCTTGGCTCCCTCTTGTGATCACTAGCGGTATGACACTTGGATTGTCTTTCTCCAGGTTGGTACCCACCTGGTTCGTTAGGCCTTGGGTGTTCCTATTTAGACTTCCTGGAAACTCAGTCTAGTGCCTGGAATCGATGTAGTCAGTCTATGTCTGTTTGCTCCTGTCTCCTGGTCTCCTGCTTTTTGCAAGATAAGCTAAGTCCTGCTTTCTTATTTTTGTTTATTCGCATTACTGCTATTTTGTTCCAGCTTGTTACAATGTGATTCCTGATTTTTGCTGGAAGCTCTAGGGGGCTGATATTCTCCCCCCACAACGTTAGTCGGTGCGGGGGTTCTTGGATATTCAGCGTGGATATTTTTGTAGGGTTTTTGCTGACCGCATAAGTCCTCTTCCTATTTTCGGCTATTAATTAGTGGGCCTCACTTTGCTAAATCTAGTTCATACTTATGTTTGTCTTTTCTTCTTACCTCACCGTTATTATTTGTTGGGGGCTTGTATCATAACTTTGGGGTCCTTTCTCTTGAGGCAAGTGAGGTCTTATTTCCTCTGAAAGGGTTACTTAGTTCTCCGGCTGGTGCGAAACGTCTAGAATCAACGTAGGTACGTTCCCCGGCTACTTCTAGTTGTTGTGCTAGGATCAGATATACGGTCAGCCAAGTTACCACCTCCCTATGAGCTGGTTTTTGTGTTTGCGGACTTAGCTGGAACTTCTGAGATCCTCTACCACTAGGATCATAACAGTATTCCAGGCCTTAAAGTGAATATTTAATGCATTGCAGAAGCGGGATTAAAAGAAAAGAAGTTCTGAGTTTTTTTTGTTTTTTTTCTTCTTCCCCTTTTTCCTCTGAGTGGCTTGAAGCTCTGCTGCAGACATGAATGTTCAGACTCTGATTACTAGTGTGGATCAGCTTGCTGCACGAGTGCAGGGCATTCAGGATTTTGTTACTAGTAGTCCTATGTCAGAGCCTAAGATACCTATTCCTGAGCTTTTCTCTGGTGATCGATTTAAATTTAGGAATTTTAGGAATAATTGTAAATTGTTTCTATCTTTGAGACCGCGTTCGTCTGGAGACTCAGCTCAGCAAGTTAAAATTGTTATCTCTTTCTTGCGTGGCGACCCTCAGGATTGGGCTTTTTCATTGGCGCCAGGAGATCCGGCATTGGCAAATATTGATGCGTTTTTTCTGGAGCTCGGATTACTTTATGAGGAGCCCAATCTTGAAATTCAGGCAGAAAAAGCGTTGCTGGCTATCTCTCAGGGCCAGGATGAGGCTGAAGTGTATTGCCAAAAATTTCGGAAATGGTCCGTGCTCACTCAATGGAATGAGTGTGCTCTGGCCGCAAATTTCAGAAATGGCCTTTCTGAAGCCATTAAGAATGTGATGGTGGGTTTTACCATTCCTACAAGTCTGAGTGATTCTATGGCTCTGGCCATTCAGATAGATCGGCGTTTGCGGGAGCGCAAATCTGCTAATCCTCTGGCAGTGTTGTCTGAACAGACACCTGACTCAATGTTATGTGATAGAATTCAGACTAGAACTGAACGACAAAATCATAGACGTCAGAATGGGTTGTGTTTTTACTGTGGAGATTCTACACATGTTATCTCAGCATGCTCTAAACGCCTAACAAAGATGGTTAGTCCTGTCACCATTGGTAATTTGCATCCTAAGTTTATTTTGTCTGCAACTCTAATTTGCTCATTGTCTTCCTACCCTGCTATGGCATTTGTGGATTCAGGTGCTGCCCTGAGTCTTATGGACTTGTCGTTTGCCAAGCGCTGTGGTTTTGTCCTGGAGCCTTTAAAAAATCCCATTCCTCTTAGAGGAATTGATGCTACGCCATTGGCGGAGAATAAACCGCAGTATTGGACACAAGTGACCATGTGCATGACTCCTGAACATCGGGAGGTGATTCGTTTTCTTGTTCTGCATAAAATGCATGATTTGGTCGTTTTAGGTCTGCCATGGTTACAGACCCATAATCCAGTCTTGGATTGGAAGGCAATGTCTGTGTCAAGTTGGGGTTGTCAGGGAATTCATTGCGATTCTCCGTCGGTGTCTATTGCTTCTTCTACTCCTCCTGAAGTTCCGGAGTATTTGTTGGACTATCAGGATGTATTTAGTGAGTCCAGGTCCAGTGCCCTTCCTCCTCATAGGGACTGCGACTGCGCTATAGATTTGATTCCTGGTAGTAAATTTCCTAAGGGACGATTATTTAATCTATCTGTACCTGAACATGCCGCAATGCGTTCTTATATAAAGGAGTCTTTGGAGAAGGGACATATTCGTCCATCCTCTTCCCCTCTTGGTGCGGGATTCTTTTTTGTAGCCAAAAAAGACGGGTCTTTGAGACCTTGTATAGACTATCGGCTTCTGAATAAAATCACAGTCAAATTTCAGTATCCTTTGCCACTATTGTCGGACTTGTTTGCTCGGATTAAGGGTGCCAAGTGGTTCACCAAGATAGATCTTCGTGGTGCGTACAACCTTGTGCGCATTAAGCAGGGAGATGAATGGAAAACTGCGTTTAATACGCCCGAAGGTCATTTTGAGTACTTGGTGATGCCTTTTGGGATCTCCAATGCTCCTTCATTGTTTCAGTCCTTTATGCATGACATCTTCCGGAAGTATCTAGATAAATTTATGATTGTTTATCTGGATGATATTCTGGTTTTTTCTGATGATTGGGATTCTCATGTAAAGCAAGTCAGGATGGTGTTTCAGGTTTTGCGTGATAATGCTTTGTTTATGAAGGGCTCAAAGTGTATCTTTGGAGTGCAGAAGGTTTCCTTTCTGGGTTTCATTTTCTCCCCTTCTACAGTGGAGATGGACCCAGTCAAGGTCCGAGCTATTCATGATTGGACTCAACCCACGTCTGTTAAGAGTCTTCAGAAGTTCTTGGGTTTTGCTAATTTCTACCGTCGTTTTATTGCTAATTTCTCTAGCGTTGTTAAACCTTTGACGGATATGACCAAGAAAGGTTCTGATGTGGCTAATTGGGCTCCGGCAGCCGTGGAGGCTTTCCGGGAGCTGAAGTGCCGGTTTACTTCGGCGCCTGTTTTGTGCCAGCCTGATGTCTCACTTCCCTTTCAGGTTGAAGTGGACGCTTCTGAGATCGGTGCAGGGGCTGTTTTGTCGCAGAAAGGCTCTGGTTGCTCTGTGATGAGACCTTGTGCTTTTTTTTCTAGGAAATTTTCGCCTGCGGAGCGGAACTATGATGTTGGTAATCGGGAGTTGTTGGCCATGAAGTGGGCATTTGAGGAGTGGCGTCATTGGCTCGAGGGAGCTAAGCATCGTGTGGTGGTCTTGACTGATCACAAAAATTTGATGTATCTCGAGTCTGCTAAGCGCCTGAATCCTAGACAGGCTCGTTGGTCGTTGTTTTTCTCCCGTTTTGACTTTGTGGTCTCATACCTGCCTGGTTCGAAGAATGTGAAGGCTGATGCTCTTTCTAGGAGTTTTGTGCCTGACTCTCCGGGAGTCTCAGAGCCAGCTGGTATTCTTAAAGAGGGAGTAATCTTGTCGGCCATTTCTCCTGATTTGCGACGTGTGTTGCAGAGATTTCAGGCTGGTAGACCTGACCCTTGCCCACCTGATAGACTGTTTGTTCCTGATAAATGGACCAGCAGAGTTATCTCCGAGGTTCATTCCTCAGTGTTGGCAGGGCATCCTGGGATTTTTGGTACCAGAGATTTGGTAGCTAGGTCCTTTTGGTGGCCTTCCTTGTCGCGGGATGTGCGTTCTTTTGTGCAGTCCTGTGGGATTTGTGCTCGGGCTAAGCCTTGTTGTTCTCGTGCCAGCGGGTTGCTTTTGCCCTTGCCCATCCCGAAGAGGCCCTGGACACACATTTCCATGGATTTCATTTCAGATCTTCCGGTATCTCAAGGAATGTCTGTCATCTGGGTGGCGTGTGATCGCTTTTCCAAGATGGTCCATTTGGTGCCCTTGCCTAAGTTGCCTTCCTCTTCCGATCTGGTTCCTTTGTTCTTTCAGAATGTGGTTCGTTTACATGGCATTCCTGAGAATATCGTGTCTGACAGAGGATCCCAGTTTGTGTCCAGGTTCTGGCGATCTTTTTGTGCTAAGATGGGCATTGATTTGTCGTTCTCATCTGCCTTTCATCCTCAGACTAATGGCCAAACGGAGCGAACTAATCAGACACTGGAGGCTTATTCGAGATGTTTTGTTTCTGCGGATCAGGATGATTGGGTGACGTTCTTGCCATTGGCTGAGTTTGCCCTCAATAATCGGGCTAGTTCCGCTACTTTGGTTTCGCCATTTTTCTGCAACTCTGGTTTTCATCCTCGTTTTTCCTCGGGTCATATTGAATCTTCTGACTGTCCTGGGGTGGATTCCGTGGTGGATAGATTGCAGCGGATTTGGAATCATGTGGTGGACAACTTGAAATTGTCACAGGAGAAGGCTCAGCGTTTTGCCAACCGCCGCCGCGGTGTGGGTCCCCGACTTCGTGTTGGGGATTTGGTTTGGTTGTTTTCTCGGTATGTCCCTCTTAAGGTTTCCTCTCCTAAGTTTAAGCCTCGCTTTATTGGTCCTTATAAAATTTTGGAAATCCTTAATCCGGTTTCTTTTCATTTGGATCTTCCGGTGTCGTTTGCCATTCACAATGTGTTCCATAGGTCTTTGTTGCGGCGGTACGTTGTGCTGTGGTTCCTGCTGTTGACCCTCCTGCTCCGGTCTTGGTTGAGGGCGAGTTGGAGTACGTGGTGGAGAAGATCTTGGATTCTCGTCTCTCTAGACGGAGGCTTCAGTATCTGGTCAAATGGAAGGGCTATGGTCTGGAGGATAATTCCTGGGTGGTCACCTCTGATGTTCATGCGGTTGATTTGGTTCGTGCTTTTCACGCTGCTCATCCTGATCGCCCTGGTGGTCTTGGTGAGGGTTCGGTGACCCCTCCTTAAAGGGGGGGTACTGTTGTGAACTGTATTTCTTGGCTCCCTCTTGTGATCACTAGCGGTATGACACTTGGATTGTCTTTCTCCAGGTTGGTACCCACCTGGTTCGTTAGGCCTTGGGTGTTCCTATTTAGACTTCCTGGAAACTCAGTCTAGTGCCTGGAATCGATGTAGTCAGTCTATGTCTGTTTGCTCCTGTCTCCTGGTCTCCTGCTTTTTGCAAGATAAGCTAAGTCCTGTTTTCTTATTTTTGTTTACTCGCATTACTGCTATTTTGTTCCAGCTTGTTACAATGTGATTCCTGATTTTTGCTGGAAGCTCTAGGGGGCTGATATTCTCCCCCCACACCGTTAGTCGGTGCGGGGGTTCTTGGATATTCAGCGTGGATATTTTTGTAGGGTTTTTGCTGACCGCATAAGTCCTCTTCCTATTTTCTGCTATTAATTAGTGGGCCTCACTTTGCTAAATCTAGTTCATACTTATGTTTGTCTTTTCTTCTTACCTCACCGTTATTATTTGTTGGGGGCTTGTATCATAACTTTGGGGTCCTTTCTCTTGAGGCAAGTGAGGTCTTATTTCCTCTGAAAGGGTTAGTTAGTTCTCCGGCTGGTGCGAGACGTCTAGAATCAACGTAGGTACGTTCCCCGGCTACTTCTAGTTGTTGTGCTAGGATCAGATATACGGTCAGCCAAGTTACCACCTCCCTATGAGCTAGATTTTGTGTTTGCGGTCTTAGCTGGAACTTCTGCGATCCTCTACCACTAGGATCATAACAGCCGTGTACTTCATGGCCGTTTGCTCTGTGTACACTTCCTGGCTCTGTGCATAGGGGCTGTGTGCATAGGGGGGCAGCACTGGCAAATCCGGATTCTTTTTTTACTCAAATGTTTTTTATTAAATATAAGAGTCCAATAAAACATTTCAAATTAAGATATAAATTTCCATTTTCTCCACTCTTAACCCCTCCTTACCCAGCCCGCTTCCCTCTTTCCCTTTTAGACAGCTCACGCTTTCCTCTTGGCATATCCTGTAGTATTATATATGTTAACCATATACAATAACTTTTATTTGTAAACGAATACACCGTAAATATATAGGCGAACCCTTCTCAGGCCTAACTTCTCTTAGCCTCCCCTAGCCTAGTTCCAACCAAGGCGTCCACAATTTTTCGAACAGGCCCATCTTCCCTCTTTTCTGATATACACCCTTTTCCAGGGTAATGATCTGCTTCACATATTTGGCAAATCCGGATTCTTATTGAGACTGTGTGCACCTCCCTATGGTGTCTCCGGCCAATTGCCTAGAGGCCTCTGATTCTTAAACCATCCTCACCCATTGGAGGACGCCTGAGCAAACTAACTCTCTCAGTTAGCATCTTGCTACTGAGGTGCCAGGTCTCGTCTCTGTCCTCCGTGTCTGCCACCCAGTGGGGCGTCGTACCCTGGTCTGAATCTGTGTTCCGTTACTTCTGTGTCTGACTCTGAGGCCTGCAATCCACAGGTCTATATCCGTGTCCAGTTCTAGTATCTGTTTCTGTCTGAACTCTGGTCAATGTCCGTTCCTGTTCCTTCTTTGTTTGTTTGCCATTCCCACTCTGCTGTGTGTACCTCTGCATTCCCTCTCTGCTCTGCTTGCCACAACCTGTGGCTCTGCACCTCTCTGTTCTGCTTGCCACTACCAGTGGCTCTGCACCTCTCTGCTTTGCTCGCCACTACCAGTGGCTCTGCACCTCTCTGCTTTGCTCGCCACATCCTGTGGCTCTGTGCTTCTCTGCTCCGCTCGCCACAACTTGTGGCTCTGCATCCTCTGGCTCTTGGCTCTGCCTCCAGTGGGGTCCGCTCTTGACTCCGCCTCCAGCGGTTCAGCTCTTGGCTACGCCTCCTTCTCTGCTCTTAGCTCTGCCTTATTCTCTGCTCTTAGCTCTATCTTCTCCTTCTCTGCTCTTAGCTGCATTTCTGTTCTTGGCTCTTCCTCCTGCTCTTGGCTCCGCCTCCTGTGTTTCTGTTCTTGGCTCCGCCTCCTGCTCTTAACTCCACCTCCTGTGGTTCTACTTTGCATCCACTCTTGCGGTCTTGCTCTATCTCCGTTCTGCAACTTGCCACACAGGTCTCTACCTGTTTCTTTATATTCACCAGTCCGAACAGGTCCCTACCTGTTTCCATATGCCCTCCAATCTGAACTGGTTCTTACCTGTTTCCATACACCGGCCTGTATACCAGTTCCTACCAGAATATCAGCCTTGTCCGTCGGACCTGCCAGAGTGCAAGCCGTCCCGCCTGCCTGTCTCCGTCAAGCCAGTCTGCCCATCAGGGCCTCTGCCTTACCCATCCGCCAGCCAGTGTCACAGCCTTGCCTGCCTGTCTGTGTCCTGTCCCCCGGTGGGATCAGCATCCACAGACAGACACCACCCTGGAGTGGTACCTGGTAGTTACCTGCCGCACAAGTCTGACCTCACCATCAGAGGCTCCAGCGAACACCTAGGAAGCTACTTAGTTACGCCCCTTCCAGGGTAGTCTGGTCTGTGGCCCACACCCCTGGACGCCCGCGCCAACCAGTCTGGCGTTACAGAGGGGTTAGGGACATATACATAACAGGATGGATTTGGCACTGCAGCTGCTGTTGTCATTGTAGTTGGTGGGACTCTAGAACAGAGCGTGTTGATTCCACCCAAAAAGTACAGCACATTGTGTGCTGAGTGTTTGTGCTAACAAACAGGAAATCCCTGCATGTGTTGCAGCTGTCGAACAGCCGCGAGACATGCAGTTTTTTTTTTGTGATGTGCTGAGTGTCTTCAAAGTGCTCAAAAAATATGTTCGAGTCTCCGCGGCTGTATGTCTCGTGGCTGTTCCACAGCTTCTATACTTCATCTGAAAAATTCCAGGACAAATATATAAGTGATCTCCTTCTGAAGACTGTCGACAGAGAATCCCACCCTTTACTAGCTCTTTACGAGTGACACGAGTTCAGAAAAGCGAAAGAAAATAAATGCAAAGCGTTTACCACCTCACTAATCGAGGACATTAAGGGTGGAACCATCTCTGGCTTCAGAGAACACTGCCGATAGAATTTTGGAATCACAGTGGTCTGCAGCAAAGACCAAAGACGCTCTTTGTAATTCAGATGTGTTTGACTGTTTTGGATGACGAAAAAAGGACCGATGGAGTGAAAGGGAGAATGAAATACGCCTCTGCTTTGCTTCTGGGAAAGAACTCAAACTTTTTTTTTTTCTGCTGCTGACTCAAAGAAATATTCTTTAAATTTGTCACTGAGGTTCTTTGATCTACTTTACAAAGAAAACTGGATGAAAATCCCCTCTCCACAGGGCGCTGAAGACTAGTGTCATGCGACTGACTAGAAAGCAGAATCAATCTGCCGCTAAAGACCTTCAGCCAACCACAGAAGGGAGATTCCAGACTTGGATGATGAAGTCTACGATCAATGGCCTTCATCACGAATGGGCTAAAGATTAAGGAATAAATGTGTACATATATTTTAATTATATCTGAGAAGGACAAAGGTAAAGAATGGGGCTACCAAGAGCAGCCAATAATAAGTCGGGTAGTTTTAGGACTGGAAATACATAGTAGAAACAGTGCCACATCTATTAATTATAGGTCGGCTCAATTGAAGTTAATGGGATTTATTGGGTCTCACTGTTTTTGAAAAAAAAAAGCAACCAGAATTTTTGAATCATGGAGAACAGATCGCCTTTTGTCACTGTGGCTCACGGATATGATCACGGAGATGAAGTCAGCACCCACTAAAGGTTAGTTCTCAATACAAAGGATCAAGATAGGCTAACAGGGGTGCAGAACTTGGCGTTCAGTGTTGTTAAATTTAGACCCTCGGCACAAATTGGACAGTGGAGCAGCAAAGTATCCCACTTATATGGCAACTCCAACAAAGAAGTGGAGTGCCAATTTAGAGTTCTGCTCTACTAGAAGACCTTGTGGCTTTACAATCACAGGATAGAATAAAAGCTAGGTTTTATCCCAACTATCTTTGGTTCCTTGGAATCTGAGGAACTTCTAACACAAAGAGGAGATGTCACCAACATTCCATAAGCAGCAGGGCTCCTGGGGCCTGTGATTGGCAGCAGCAGTCAAGTGCCTTGAGCAGCACGTCATCAAAAAGCAGCCTTGCACGCTCCAAGTGTGGAGCTTCCAAGGTACGAGTATCTTTTCTAGATTGGTTCCAAGAAACTGTAAAAAAAAAATGCTAAGAAGCTAACACTCCAACATGATTCTACAGCGATGTACGCCAATGTGGATGACAATGTACGCCAATGTGAATGTGCCTAGAATTAACCAATTATTGTGAGTTCCTGCAGAAGACAAGCTCCCAGGATCATGTCATTCTGAAATCTTTTTAATGCAGACCAATCATCTTCTACAAAGGATCTGTTTGTCTATCTGCTCGCTTAAGAGACAGTAAGTGGATTCTTGCTGGAATTTTTATATCCTCGGAAAATATCTGCTCCCTTGGACAATGTATTCTGATAATGGCTCAAACTATAGCAGTGGGTGTCTGTTCTATACAGTGTAGATGACCTCCTGGTAATTATTTAGTATAGTATATAGCTGGTACAAACGGCCGACCTCTGAACATTGATTTACGCACAGATATATTCTACATAAAATGTAGACAAAGCTGCTAAGCTAAAATTTGTAAGCAACCCCTTCCGGTTCATTCTACATTGCTGTTATTCAGCAGAGGTGGACTTTGTACTGCAATCCAGCAGAACTGATTAAGGATGGGTAGACACTCTATCCAACAAGATCACAGAAGACGCTCCACTAAATGTACACTAAACCCAAGATGTAGCATTATAACATTTCATACATTAACCATTGCCTGCCATTGAAGAAAAATACAGTAAACTGTTCAAAGTATTGGGATACACGTCTTAATTAGTGATGAGCGAATATACTCGTTACTCGAGTTTTCTCGAGCATGCTCGGGTGTCCTCCGAGTATTTTTTAATGCTCGGAGATTTAGTTTTTCTTGTCGCAGCTGAATGATTTACATCAGTTAGCCAGCAAAAGTACATGTGGGGGTTGCCTGTTTGCTAGGGAACCCCCACATGTACTTATGCTGGCTAACAGATGTAAATCATCCAGCTGCGGCAAGAAAAACTAAATCTCCTAACACTAAAAAATACTCGGAGGACCCCCGAGCGTGCTCGGGAAATCTCAAGTAACGAGTATATTCGCTCATCACTAGTCTTAATCAATAAATTTATGCTTTTCATTCAGTCCCATTGCCCGTTGGTGTAAAACATCCGGCGTCACACCCCTGGTGTAAATCATCTGGCGTCAAGGCCCTAGTGTTTAACACCTGCCCCCTCGCCCCCCGCCAGTGTGTAACATCTGGCCCATCATCCCCCAGTGTAAAACATCTGGTCCCTCACCCCAAGTGTGCAACATCTAGTTCCTCACTACAAAATGCAACATGTTGCATTCGGTGCAGTTCGGCACAGCGTCAAAACAGCGCATGCGGAGGCATCCACATACATTTGCATGGCCTGTTTACCCAATGTTAAAGATAGGAACGCAGGCAGCATGCCGACGTAGGCGGAGCTGAATGGAAGAGGTGCGGCAGTGGGCGGGGCTTAATGGAGGAACTACGCAGCCCTCCACAGCTCTGCCATACGCAAGTGTGAAACCAGCCTTACATCACCAAGAACAATGCAGAGCGTTGGACAGAGTGGTGTAAAGTCTCCACCACTGGACTCTGGAGGAAACGTGTTCTGTGCCGTGACGGATCACACTTCTCTATCGGGACATCTGATGGACGAGTCTGGGTTTGGTGATTCCAGGAGAACGTTACTCCCCCCCTGACTGCATTGTGCCTGATGTACAGTTTGGTGGAGAAAGGATGATGCAATGGGCTTGTTATCAGGCATCAGCATGCAAGACACTTTGCACAACTGAAGCTTCCAAATTTTGTGGGAACAATTAAGTGAAGGCCCTTTTCGGTTCCTCATGCCAGTGCACAAAACAAGATCCATGTATACGTGAGTTCACAGGAGATTGTAACTTTGATGATAAAGAGGTTTGACTTAAAAGACAACAAGTTTGTCAAAACTTTTAAGTGCCAAAAAACACAGCAAAGAACTTGTGTAAAGTTAGACCAATGTCAGCCGCACCTGCGGATATTGATGGGTTTGGCCATACAAGTGCTGCCCGAGCATGCTTGTATGTGGAGCGAGGGTCTTCGGTGTGCTTCAAAAAAATGTTTGGAACGCATGCAGGGACTGTCTAACAAACAGGCTGTTGAACATCTGCGAAACATGCAGCCACGGGGACTCAGATTGATTTTTCGAGCACCCCGAAGACACTCGGTTAGCACATGAGCATGCTCAAATAACACCTTATCTAAACACGTTCGCTCATCACTAATAATGAATTAATAAAGTGCAAATTTAAAATCTAATGGCCGAAAATCAGGTTCCAAACTAGTGTACACTCATCAGGGTTTTCATTTTTTGGGTTACGCTCTTCCTTCCCGTCACTCGCAACATTCCAGCTCTATAATATAAACTTTTCCTGTTCTAGCACACTGACAAATTGATCTTCACAATACTTCATGCTCATTATCTGCCCCCAATGATGAGAGATCCATTCTCAGTGGCGTCCATGTCTCTCTTTATTGCCGCGTGTCGCAGCATCTTGTCGGAGCTCACAGGTTGGTCCAATGGGAGGATTCACTCCAGAAGACAATTAAGGCTAGACAATTATGTAGAGAGTATCTGTGACCAATCAGGCAGAAAAGAATCATCTACTTTCATTTGATATCAATGTTCTTTTGTTTCCCAGGCTTTTATTTTTTTGTCCTCGAGAGGCATCGAATATTTTACTGTTGCCACTTGTGTAGGCAACACAACAAGGTGACAGGTGATTTCGGCAGCAGTTTTTCCCCTCATGGGAAACTGATTCTACCGTGCAACAGCTTTACCAATTTGTCAATGACATAAAACACATGGAAACGCAGATGTCATTGTCTGGACGCCAACAAAGTCCCATCTCTGTATTCATGGAATGTTCTAGTGACTAAAAAACAACATTTACTAAGACGGGTGATTTAGAAGCCAGGTTTTCATAATCGAAGACGCCACATTGTCATCTCTCCTTAATAAAAGGTCGCTAAATTTACAACGCAAGTTGTCTTACATGCTAGAAGCCATTAATAGATGCATTATGCAAACAGAAAATATTAAACGGAACCTGACAATAAAAGCAAATTCCCGAAACCACCGGCAAGAATAATTAGACACTGGCTGCATTATTGCAGATATCTCCATTTTGCAAATATACTTTGAGAAGCCGGCCGGGGCCAGTGTGTCTCGGATGGATCAGTGGTCCATCTCTGCCCGGCTCTCTTAGATTGACATGTCTCTTCTTATATACATACATAGGGCTCGTGCACATGACTGATTTTCTTGTATAAGCACTATCCATGGTTTTTACTGATAGTTCTTGTACCTATGATCAGAGTCGGACTGGCCCACCGGAGAACTGGAGAATTCTCTGGTGGGCCCAGGCACTGACAACTACTGGCATACTGGCCAGCAGCTGCCTAGGGCCCCCACTGCTCCAGGGGCTCGCAGTCAGTGGCGTGTCGCTAATAGCAGCACACACAGCTGCTATGTCAGGGGGGCCTCCCGATGCCAGCGGAGCAGCAGCTGGAAACAGGAGCCAGTCCCCGCTGCTAAAGAGAAATAAATATTCACGCTTCCCCCGCCCCCATGGGCATGGAGAGGAGTGAATACCATTTCAGTTTAATAGCGGGCAGCGTTAGCCAAAGGCTGAGGCTAACACTGCCTGCAAGTAAAGCCGATGAGACTGCATCGGAGTCCCGAAGGGGCAAAGCAGAGCTGCAGGGATCCGATGCCTTACTGCTTTCTGCCTGGCACTTCCTGTCTGACACAGCACAGCTAGATGACATCATCATTCAGCGCGGCTGTTTCAGAGAGAAAGCTGCCGGGATGTGCTGCGGCTGCAGGGAATGTTAGTGAGAGGTTAGTGGTGCTGTGTGTCTTGTCTGTCTGCGTGCATGTGTGTGAGAGAGTGGTGCGGTGCTGTGTGTGTGTGTGTGAGAGTGGTGCTGTGTGTGTGTATTGGAGATTGGCAATGATGTGGGTGATGGAGAGAGCAGTGATGGGGTGGTATAGGAGAAGGCAATGTTGGTGGTTGTGGTAGAAAGGACGATGGGGTGCTGGGGGAGGAAGAAATGATGGAGTTGGTGGAATAGGCAATGATGGGGTGGTGGGGGAGAAGGCAATGATGGTTGTAGTGGAAAGGACAGTGATGGTGGTGGGGGAGGCAATGATGGAGGTGCTGATAGGGCAATGATGGGGTGGTGGGGGAGAAAGCAATGATGTTGTGGTGGAAAGGGCAATGGTGGTGGTGGAAAGGGCAATGGTGGTGGGGTAGGAGGCAATGATGGAGGTGGTGGGATAGGCAATGATGGAGATGCTGGAAAGGGCAATGATAAGGGTGATGGGTGAGAAGGCAATGATGGAGGTGGTGATGAGGACAATGATGGGGGTGGAATCGGAGAACAATGATGGAGGTGGAAGGGGGTTGCATTCTACCCTATGAGGGGGGCTGCATTATACTTTGAGGGGGCTACGTTATATTCTGTGTGGGGGCTGCATTATTCTCTCAGGGGGGCTGCATTATGCCCTATGAGGGGGCTACATGATATTCTATGGGGGGCTGCCGTATGAGGGGGTTGCATTATACTCTGAGGGGGCTACATTATATTATGTGAAGGGGCTGCATTATACCATATGAGGGGGCTACATTATATTCTATGGGGGCTGCATTATATCCTATGCGGGAGGCTGCATTATATTCTATGAGGGGGATGCATTATATTCTATGAGGGGGCTACTTTATATTCTATGAGGGGGCTACCCCAACCCCTGGTACATAATTGAGACGTGTACTACCTTATATTATACCCTGATATTAGCGCGTTTTCCACACAATTGGCAGTCTTGTATGTATTTCTATGTAGGTACATAGTGGGCCCCAAGAATGATTTTCTCTGGTGGGCCCAAGGTGCTCCAGTCCGACACTGCCTATGACATTCTATGGGGTGGTGAACATATTAAACTATTTTCCTCGGATCGAGTCATCCACGTAAAGAAAATTGATATGTCAGATATTACGTCGAGTTTCGGATCAAAATTGGCAATGCAAGACTATAAGTCCACGAACAAAATGGGACCACACTCGGATGACATCCGATTGCAGTACGATATTCACTGACTGGCAGAATGGAGATGGTGAAGATACATTTTTTTTCTCTCTACGTCTGAAAAAAAAACTGATGCCAGTCTGATCATAGTTTGAACTAGGATGTGGAGAACATGGTCATGTAGAGAGAGACTTGACAGTCTAGGGGAGCAGGTCAAAGAGAAGCTGCTGGGGACTGGCTTCGGACTAGTCATCCTAAACGCATAGTCACTTTGGCAAAGTATAAGTAAAACCATGTCAGATTGATGCTGCCGTGGTTCGGGCAGCATAAATCTACTGTCAGGATCCCTTTAAGTAGCATTCTACGTTGAACTGTTTTGCTGGTTGAATAGTTTCCACTAAAAGGGTTGTTAATCTGAGAACTGTCCCACAAAGAAACCATACCCACACAAGCAATAGCCACACACAAAACCGTTTGTACAATTTACCAGAAACTTAGTGTGTGTGGCCATTCAGCCACTATGAAAGCTGTTCAGGGTGGAGAAAGTGCAAGAAGAAGCTCTTTCTTCCCCTCTCACAGCAAAGAGTCACAGAATGACCTCCAGCATCAATCTGTGGAATGACTTTCTAAGGAAGCCAGACCTTGTAACTCCAGAAGGCATTGTTTCTACAAGGCTAAATACGAGTGAAGTGTAGTAAGTTCCCTAAACAGCTGTCATCCGAGCAGATGAGGGTCTACACCATGAAATAGGAAGATGTTCTCTTTACCAGAAAGAAGCAGGCACCACTCTGGGAACCGCTAACAAATGCCTATAAGTCAATATTACCATACTGAGCCAGCAAAATATATTATTGGGGGGTTACCAATATCTGCCATGAACCAGGTAGTTAACACTCAGAGTCACTAAAGAAATTGGATTCAGGTTAGAGCAGTGGGAGGAATAATGAAGACGGAGATTGGGTGTTTTCGTCTCAAACCACCCTTCACAGGGGCCAGAACTTTACCGTAGGACATCTCCATTTTTCTTCACCAAAGTGTTTTGTAAAAGCAATTGCTGATGATCTGCGGATGGTGATACCAATGAGAGGTACAGAATTATAGGCAACACTGTGGTTGTTTAACCTGAAGTCAGAGGAGCACAAAAGTAATGGTCAGGGCAGGCAGCAAACAAAAAAAAACAACTTAGTCGAATTCCAAAATATGAAAACAAAGACACAACATCATATGGAAAGTAACTGAGGAACTTTATAGGAGATGTAACACCCAGGTTTAAACAGTGGAGAAGAAAATGATTTAGGTGGGAATGAGGGGAGCGCGAGTACACCATTATTGTGATCTTGCAAGAGACAGAGCGAAAGTCCTTAGAGGATCGGGAGCTGGGAAGGTAGAATTTCTCAAAGTAAAACTTTCGGATGACATACATAGACAATTATGAATCAGAGCAGAACAATTTTAACCTTTCCATTGGTATTCAGAACACAAAGGAACATGGCAGTCACCGCTACGCTGATAAACACAATGGAGGGCGGTTTCTTCAGCTTTTATTATTCCATGACAATGACTACGTCAGATACACATTTCAGGGGATGTTATGCTAACTTCACTATTGCGTCTGCTCTTAAAAAAAAAAAAAAAAAAGGCCTGGGAGATAATTAAATTACTCACTGATTTCTTAAATGGAACAGTCTAAAACCACTATGTTAAAATCGTAGGGAAAAAGGCATTAACCCTATCATGAAGGGGAGTGTTTTGGGCCTTGATGCCCAGAGCAACATTTTAGTTTCTTAATATTTTTTTAACATTGTTTTAGTCTATTCTAAATCACTTTTGATTTATTTAATTTTTTTTTTTGGGGGGGGGGACATACTGTACATGACCCTCATTACTCAAGATGGGAGGATATATTACCGTAATTCAATTTTGTAGGTCTTATTTGGGGAAAAATAGAAAAATTACAAAACTTATTTTTATGCTTAGGTTTAAATTTCTAATTTCTCTCGGAATATTCAGGAGACTCTTGGATAGAGAGGAGACGTCCCAGACTCACGGAAGAGTCCGCAAAAATCCAGGGCCCTATGAAAATTGCCTAAAACCAGCCATGTTGGAAAGTCTCTTCGCTTAGGAAATGGGGGGAACATAGATGAAAAGGAGGGGATTAGGTGGGGGAGAATGAGTCTAAAGACCTAACTGTCTCCAAGAACATAGATTCCAAGATATTAAAGGGGCAAGCCATAGTCTAAGGCTATGCTCACACGTTGCGTTTTTGCTGCATTTTTTAAATGCAAATTTTAAGCTGCGTTTTACAGCATTAGCAAAAGCTACGAGATTTCAGAAATCTCATACACACACCTTGATTTTTTTTCCTGACCGATTTGGAAAACTGCTGCATTTTTGCAAACTGCAGCATGTCACTTCTTTCAGCGTTTTTTTCTGCGTTTTTGGTGCGTTTTTGGTGCAAACACCTTAAAGGAAGTTGCATCGTGATTTTTTGGAGGGGACACTAAACTTTATCAGCATGCGCAAGAGACAACAAAAACGCAGCAAAAACGCAGAAAAACCTGCTTTTAGTAAGCAGCCTCTTTACAAGAGAGCAGGTTTTGCCAACGGAAAAACAACGCAGCAAAAAAACCCAACATGTGAACATAGCCTAAGACTGTTCTGAAGCCCATATTAGTCATACATCAAGTCTAGCCTACTAGTTTCTGTGGGAAGGGGGGAGAGGTGCTTAGTAAATTTTTTTTTTTTACTTTTTTGGTCAATAAGGTAATGTTTACACAGTTTTTTTTCTGCTCTCTTGGTAGTAAAATCACTAAGCTCAAAACACAGGTTTTGCAGCATTTTTGATGCATAATATGTGCTATTTGTCTACAGGACATGTTTAAAAAAGTTTGCTTTATTCACCAAAGTTGCAGAAAAAAAGAAAACACTGCACAAATGCAGCCGAATTCCAGTCGGGAAAAAAAACAAACAAGTGTGTGCATGAGATTTCTGAACTTTATAGCTTTTACTGGTGCTGTAAAACACAGCTTCTTATTTGCAAAAATTGTTTTTCAGAATTATATTCCTTTTAATCTACGTCTGCTTTCTAAAAGCCAAAAACAGAAGCATAAATAAAAGTTTAAAAAAAAAAATTAAAATAAAAATGCAAAACAAAACTGTGTAGAAAGGTCACTACGGGGATTCTTAGCAGGTCAGTAGTATTCCATTTCAGCACCATGGACGGCTCCTTGCCGAAGATTACGCGTAGCTTGAAAAGTTCACTTTCCCGAAAGATCATACATATCCTCCATAAGGAAAAGGGAACAAAGGTCTGCAAAATGACAATAAAAAAAGCACAGGTCTGTTCAACTATTTTCTTTTTCGCTTATTTTTTCTTATTTCTTAGACAGTCCATTGATACGTATGGTGCGCGGTACTAAAACCGACGTGTCAACAACAGGCTACATTTTATGGAGGTGCGATTTTCCCGTACCTGTGTTTTTATTCCTCATTCTCAAGTTTATTGCGTCCTTTAAACCTTTAACAACACGAGAACCACTTCCATCCATCTTGGTTTATGACTTTGTTGTAGGTTTTCAATGACTGACTGCAGTGCCGGACCGCCATAAAAATGGGAATTACAAAAAAGCAAACGCTCTGCTGTGAATCACATCGAGAGGGACGTGATGAGGATAAAGTTCAATCGGGAGGGGGAGGGAAAGAGCAGAAGCAGTGAGTAATTCACCCCTACAGATGCAGTGCAAGAACCGAGGTAGTAGAGTGATGGCGACACCGTACACACAACCGTTCTGCCGAGGTCTGTCGGATCACTTACTCTTCAAACGCCGATTTCATGTTTAGGTGAGGATTTACAAACCAGGAACTTTGAAAAAAGTGAAAAACCTACATATACATCAGGCTGGCCATCGACAAAGAAAGTCATTGAAAGCCTGGGTTGAGAACGGATCAGAATTGGCATTAGTTGGGGTTAGTGTCGATACCAACTGGTTCGAACATGAAGACAAGACAAGAGTAAACTTGTGTCTAGTCAAAGATCAGCGACTTTTCCTAATCACACCGGGTTGGCCGCCACTGAGGTTGTGGTTGGTGCCTGGTACCGCAGATTAAAATGGACCCACTGAGAGGTTCGCCTTGACGCGGCAGTGGTCTTCACACAGTATAACCAGAATGTCAAACGAAAAACCTCGTGTTCAGTTTTGTACATTTTTACTTAGATCAATGTTTGAGTTTTCATAGAATCCTAGAATGTTAGAGTTGGAAGGGACCTCCAGGGTCATCGTGTCCAACCCCCTTCCTCAATGCAGCATTCACTAAACCATCTCAGACAGATGTCTGTCCAGCCTCTGCTTGACTTCCATTGAAGGAACTCAACACCTCTCGTGGCAGCCTGTTCCACTCATTGATCACCCTCACTGTCACTGTTTTGGAGATGCGGTCCATGGATTTTTCTACAGCTATGGGCTTTTTCCTCATCTCAGATACCCTTTTAAAATTCTGAATCAATTGTTTAATGGAGGATAGGCCTCACTTTATGATTAGGGTAGGAACGGGGGTCCAACCTCTGGAATCCTCTCTGATTGGGATAACGAAGAATCTGGTATAGAAAACCTTCACTGTTTCATGAAGCAAAATCGTGCAATACCCCATTTAGGGAACTGCTACATGTCCCTATATAAGTGAATGCGGTCACATTGCAGTGGAGGATCTGTGCAAGGAACCCCGCCTGTCAAAAACGTTATTTTACATCTTAGTAATATTCCAGCTTTATAAGATATAAAAAGAACCTGTCACCAGGTTTTTACTCCCTAACTTGATAGCAGCTTGATGTAGAGGCAGAGATCTTGACTACAGCAATGTAATAGTTATTTTACTGGATGCTGCAATTTTGATTAAAAACGTTTTTTTCTGCTGTAGATCTAGCAGTTCTCTGAATGCTGAGCTCTGTATAACCCCGCCCACACCACTGATTGGCAGCATTCTGTGTACACTGTGCAAAGGCAGAAAGCTGCCAATCAGTGTTGGGGGCGTGGCTGGGCTATCAGGCAGCAGCTCTTCTAGTCCTCTAGTGATAATTTCCTGCTGATAAAACAGTGACTTTATAAAAAAAACAAAAACTAGACTAAGCAGTCCAGTCAGCCATTGCTGGAATCAAGGTCTATTCCCTACATTATGCTTCTCTCAGATTAAGTAGCAAAAACTTATTGACAGATTCCCTTTAAAATGCTTTGTTTTATGAATTAGTGGCATTATCCATTTAAAGGGGTGATGAAATTCCACAATTTGTTCGATTTTTATAGCGAATCTGATGGCTCAAAGCTTTATGCCCGCTTTTTCCCAATAGCTAGCATGCCTAATCAAAGTCCAACATGATATGGTTTATTATTGTTTCAAAATATTACAGTGATATGCTATCCTTAAGATAGGCCATCAAAATATGATCCTGTGGGCATCCCCATGTGACTCCTACTGACCAACAGAAAGAAGAAACACAATGGAGAGATGCCCCCTGTTCTGACTCCATAACTAGGCTGCGAGTGTGGGGATCTCGAGACTCTGTTTCTTGGATCTCTCTATGTACCAGTACTCACACTAGGAGATTTCATCAGTTAGCTTGACTCGACTGCAGAGGCACGTATGAAGATTCCAGAAGGTTTATTTTCAAGCTGAATTCTTTTAGTTATGCACAATTACAGTAGGTAAAAAAGACCATTCTGAACCAGAAATGCAAGATATGAGACGTATAACATGGTTGACATACTATCTAACAAGAAGAAGGGAGAGGTTACTGACATCAGAGATAAGGAGGCAGAACGGGAGAGAAGGAGGACAAACTTATGGGCAAGAGTTGTTTTAATGACCCAATGATGCGACTATGGAATTTCTCGCAACCAAACGTTTGTGACTTCTACATTAGGACGGCGAAAAATGGGGTCGTCTCTTAATAAAACCGAACAAGGAAACCATTTCCCACATATATTATTTTGAAAAAGGTTTCCCTCTCTATGGTGCTAATCACATCCAATGCTGTTTTTAGGCAGAAATTATCCAACTCCCACTCTAAGTATTACGGCTGTCCGTACGTGGCCAAACTGAGATGTAGCTGTCCAGAAGAGGTCAAACAGCTAGAAAACATCTGAGTCATCCCTACAAGCCTTGACGATTACAATTCTAATTGTACAATGAAGAACACAAGGTCAGAGCGAGCGCGAAAAGAGGCTTCGCTCCAGGATTGAGGAGATCAGACCGGCACTAAGGGAAAGAACTAATTTTCTCACATTATGGCTGTATTATTGTTCTAGTACAGATCTAGATCTCAAAACTGGTCAAATAGGGGACTCACTTCACCCTACAACAACTTTTAGTTAAAGGGGTTGTCCACCTTTGGGAACACTTTTTATTTATTGACTGTATGCATTTTTATTTTTAGCTAAAAGTAATTTTTGCATTAGGGTTTATTAAAAATGTTTTGCCAAGTTTTTCTTCGATCTCCTCTGTGTTGTACCATCTGTTGTCGGTTTTTAAAAGGGCAAACTGAGAATCTGTCAGCGAGCTCATTTGGAAGAGAGATAGACTCTCTTCTCTTTGATCTCATCTTAGCTGATTTATGACCCCATCAAAGTGGAGTCAAATTCAAAATATTATTAGCCCCAAATACATGCACTTAAAGGAGTTGTCTACTACTTGGACAAGCACTATGTTTTCTCCTCAGTAAAATAACAACGCCTATACTCACCTCTGGTGCCAGCATCGTTCCAGTGGTGTCGGCACTGACCCTCCCGAGGCTCCCGTGACATTGTCGTGTCACAATATCCCTGCCGTCGATCATTGTTGGTTCACTCTGCCTTCCTTCAGACGTAATTGACATGTAGAGGAAGCGAGAGGGCAGCCACAGCTCTCACTTCCTCTGGACGTAGGATTTGTGTAAAGGAAGGGAGAATGATGCCAAAGCGGATTGTCAGCAGGGATTGCGTGACATAATGTCACGGGAGCCCCGGGAGGGCCAGTGCCGACACCACCGGAATGAAACTGACACCAAAGGAGTATAGGCATTATTATTTTACTGGAAAAAAACATAGGGATTGAGAAGGGGTTGTCCATGTAGAGCATAGCCCCTTTAAAATTAAAAAACTCCTTTAACCCTATATTACAGCGCAAAGATTATGCGCAGTTTGCATTGAGTTGCATGGTACTATAGTCTCCCCCAGAAGCAAATCTAATACCTCCGTAACATCCTGTAAGAATCCTTCTGCTATGGCTGCTCCTGTGGTGAATAACCAAGTTTGCTGTACCATCAAGAGGACCCTATATGAATGCTGCGGATATATGATCTCTATTGCACATATTGCACTTTAATCACCGTAGTTTATTTTACACGTTTTATTGTTTACTACTGGCTGTAACTCAATTATATTATATATAGTTTTGTAATAATTTTTGTATCCATTGTACTAGAGTATTTATCTGTAGGTCACAGCCTATAATTCATACTTCGTGCTTAAGTCACGTTTTTTATTGTATTAATTTTTTTACATTAATTGAATATTAATGTCACTTATTATACTTCAACATATATGTAAGCACTGCTGCACTTCTTTATATGGCTATATATTTTTATATATATTAATGATTTTCCGTTTGTCTATATGATTGTGTCCCTATGTATTTCCCTTCTGGCCTGTGCGCATGCCCGTTGGGGCTGGTCGCTTACCATCGCTGACGGCGTCTCCATCGCAACCAACATCTTGTGCGGGCAGGGACTTGCCCACGTCTTTGTGGGAGGCTCCCTGCTTTATCACATGGCGATGACGCACCCGGTGATGTGGACGCTTCCTGCCTCCGACTGGGCATGCGCCGCTGCACGGCCAGAATTTAGCGTCACTACAGTGTTTAAATTTTATTGGGTGGCCCTTTGTATTTATACCACAATAAGACCTGACGACGCCACTCCCCCGGAAGGAGGCACGCACGCCGAAACGCGCGTTGGGGTGGTGGTGCCGCAGGTCTGAGGTAACTATGCTCCTTATTAGTCTTTTTACTTCATTGATGTCTGCCTTAGGTGTTGCTGCTGGATGTTTCCCACCAGCTTAGTATATTGTTCCTATTAATGGACTTGCTATGTACACCGATTAATGTATTGTGTGGACATTGGCAATTACACTAGCATGTGTCTAGCCTCTGATCTGCGGCCCCTTTGTAGTTTTCACTCTTCAAAGCATCTTATCTAGTATCTGTCATAAATATCGTTTTTAATGGTTTATTTAATAAAATTAATATTTTGATATATCCCGGTTTGTGCAGTAGTTTCTCTGTAGGGTTCATACCTCTGTAACATGGACAGTGAGAGCATGCCTAGGTATAAGCCATTTGAAAGGTTGAATTAGCCTTAGCATTTTAGAAAATTGTAGCAAAATATCCTGAGATTTTGGAAAGCCACGGCACATATCCGCATCATGTGACTGTGCCCCTGGGTTTTCTAGGGGGGCTTTTCCCGTTAGGATGAATTGGGGCTTCACATGAGTCACCATACGGAGAACATTTCCAACTGGGGAAATTGACTCTTATTTGTATTGCAAAAAGAAAACGAAACAGAGACCCGTCCTATGATGGGTTGATCCATCGACCTGACGGCTGCAGCCAATCATATAGCTGCAGTTGTCATTCATGCATTTTGCCTAATGTGATATCTTAAAAAATAAATATCTAAAATAAATAAAAATATCAGCCCTGTGTTAGTATCCCTTTAAATAAAAACTAAAAAAAAAAAATTACAGCCTGGCTTAGAAGCCTGGAGAATAACACAGTCTACAACTCCGCACCATGGATGACAGGCTTACATCTACCGGCTCACACACGGAGGTTCCCTGAATACATCATCAAATACTGGGCTGGCAATCTCAGCGAGCATGCATGGAGAAGAGCGAGCATGCATGGAGAAGAGCGCCCCTCATGGAGAAGAGCACCCCGCATGGAGAAGAGCGCCCCGCATGGAGAAGAGCGCCCCTCATGGAGAAGAGCACCCCGCATGGAGAAGAGCGCCCCTCATGGAAAAGAGCGTCCCGCATGGAGAAGAGCGCCCCGCATGGAGAAGAGCGCCCCGCATGGAGAAGAGCGCCTCGCATGGAGAAGAGCGCCCCGCATGGAGAAGAGCACCCCGCATGGAGAAGAGCGCCCCGCATGGAGAAGAGCGCCCCGCATGGAGAAGAGCGCCTTGCATGGAGAAGAGCGCCCCGCATGGAGAAGAGCGCCTCGCATGGAGAAGAGCGCCCGCATGGAGAAGAGCGCCTCGCATGGAGAAGAGCGCCCCGCATGGAGAAGAGCGCCCCGCATGGAGAAGAGCGCCCGCATGGAGAAGAGCGCCTCGCATGGAGAAGAGCACCTCGAATGGAGAAGAGCGCCCTGCATGAAGAAGAGAGCCTCGCATGAAGAGCGCCTCGCATGGAGAAGAGCGCCTCGCATGGAGAAGAGCACCTCGAATGGAGAAGAGCGCCCCGCGTGGAGAAGGGCGCCTCGCGTGGAGAAGAGCACCTCGAATGGAGATGAGCGCCTCGCATGGAGAAGAGCGCCCCGCATGGAGAATAGTACCTCGAATGGAGAAGAGCGCCCCGCATGGAGAAGAGCGCCCCGCATGGAGAAGAGCGCCCTGCATGGAGAAGAGCGCCCCGCATGGAGCACGTCGCGGCGCAAAGGCTACACGAGAAAAAACTAAGCAGCAATGTTAGAGCTCCGCATAACTTGCCATATGTGTATATAGCCACACTATAGAGTATGACCTAGATGTAAAGGGAACCTTTTTATTTTTACTCTGTAGGCAGCACATTATAGAGCAGGAGGAGCTGAGCAGAATAATATATGGTTTGTAAACCAAGATTCAGTGGAACCCGTGTAGCCACAGTCACCTCCCCAGTAGTCACAGCAGCCAAATCCATCCTCCATCTTAGTATCTCCCACTTCTCCACTAGTCCCAGCAGTTACATATTCTCCCACAGTAGTCAAAGAAGACCACCCAATTCACCACCCACCACTATCAACCCACTTCCCCAGTAGTCACAGCAGCTCGATTCCCCACAATCTCTCCCACTTCCCCAGTAGTCACTGCAGGAGCATTTCATATCCACCTGCACCTCTTACTTCCACAGTAGTCAAAGCAGCCCACCCAATCCACCACCCACAGCAGTCCCTCCGCTTCCCCAATAATCACAGCAGTTCCATCTAGCATCCACCTGCACCCCCTACTTCCCCAGTAGGGGAAAACAGTATAAAAAGTTCCATTAAACCACCACCCTCCACAGTTCCTCTTACTTCCCTAGTAGTCACAGTAGGCCCATCCTGCAACCAAAGCAGCTCTCTCATTTTCCCAGTAGTCACAGCAGTCTCATCCACTAGCCATAGCAATCGTAGTCATATGAGGCCCAAGTACCACCCACCACATTACCTCTCACGTTGACAGTAGTCACCACAGAACCACTGACGACCCACTGCAGTTCCTCCCACTTCCCTTTTAGTCACAACAGTCCATTCTCCTCCTCCCTTTCTCGTACATTTAAGTCCATCCAAAGGCCATTTATTTTACGTTGAAATGCCCCAAACCAAAAGGAACATTATTTTTTTTATTACAAAAAAGCATAAATTTAGTCTTTTTGTGGTTCAATTTAAGGGACTGTAATACGAAATTCAGAAACGTAGCATACAGCCAATGCACTTTTAAAGGGGTTATCCGGGATTGGGGCTCGTCTGCAGTCACTCTTTGTGACTGCAGACTTGTGGATCCTCACAGAAGGCACAGTGCACACTGTCAGGATTCTCTGGGAGCGGGTGGGTGAGTGACCGCAAGCATGGGATTTTCATACAAAGAGTCACATGCTGACTAGACGTATGTGGCCTCACTCAACTCAAGTGAATGGAGCAAGGCTGGACACTTCTAGTCGGAATGTTGCCGGAAGTATGCAAATCAGCACTGGAGAATCCGGTGTGCACACTGTGAGGATTCATGAGTTCGCATAGTGACTGCAGACTTGAGCCCCAAGCCTGCACTATCCCTTTAATAGCACTGTCCTCAAAACAGGGGGTGATATTGCCTAGTTTTGTGATCAATCATATAATCCTTTTTAAGTCAGTGAGTAGCTCTAAAAAGGATTTATCAGGCTTAAAGAGGTCATACAACACAGATCCCACAACATCACAAGATTGAGTCTTCTCAGACCCTCTTTTTAGAATTTTAGGGGGGTGCTTTGCACCTATAATGTAACTCCTTTATGGTTTTAAACCATTAACAGACCTGGGATCTTTAAGTCCCCCTACAGCGCCACTGTTGTAAAATGGTTGTGCCCGGTATTGCTGCTAATCCTAATTCAACTAACTGCAATACCAGATACTGTCCATCATATGGAGTGGCGCTGTTTCACAGAGAAAAAAAAATGGAGACACAGAACTAAATCTACCTAATCACAAATTGCTCGTGATATTTTAGCTATGGAAAGCCGCCCAGGTGACTCGCATTTTAACGTTCCCTTGTCGAAATCAGGATTGTGAAATCTGCAGATGAAGATAGTTTCCAGCTGATATGTTAATCCGTTTGAGGCAGAGTTTTACATTCCGTCCACGACGTGTAATGAAGAAAATCTCTTTCATTAAGAATTGATGGGCGAGGAATACTAATGCTCAGAACCTGCTGCCTTTAATTCTGGATTCAGGGTCACGGCGAGCGCCGGCATCCCTTGGAGGCAGTAACCTTCTACAACTCTGGGCCGAGCGTTCATCTGGGGATCGTCATCTAGGACCAACCGTAGGGGACCGGGAAAAAGTAATTAGAGAGGAATATTATCTCTTCATTAAAGGCGAATGGCACGGCGCTTTGTAGGGAGAAAGGTATCGGCATAATAAGACAAAGCTCAAGTGACAAAGACATAGTATGATCACTTCCCGAACGTGACTTCTCGAAAAATCGGCGGAATGTGAATGTGGATTCTACACACGCAAGAGGAGTAGAAGAAAATTTATTTTACAGGACAGTTCCACCACACCGGATAGTGCTCTTTTTTTGAGGGATTGTATTGCCATCAGTATTTTACTTTGTTCTATCCTTCGAACAGGTTATCAATATCAGATCGGTAGGTGTCCACCACCAAAGATCAGCCACCACTTGTCCCCGGAGCCACCACACAGTGCGCAAAGCTGGAACATGTCGCCTCTGTACACCGTGTAGTGGCTACGTTGAGGTGACGTAAACTTTTGAAGAGCAATCAAGTTCGATTGGACCGATGCTGTGTATATTGAAAGAAAGGTACATGACAACGATGAGACACAACAAGCTATAGAAAAATCACTAAGCGATGAAAAATAAAAGTACGCTCTGCTGGCTGTAAGGCAGACATCATGATGGAAAGTGCTCTCCAAGTCTGCGGAGGCCAGAGAAATGTGCGCAACTCTTGAAAAATTGCTCTGAAGACTCCTGTTGGCAAATGAACAAAGCCTTAGGGACGGACACATCAAACTGAGAATGCTTCATGATTTCTCAGAAACTCTTTTGCTATGGACAAAGCTTCCTTTGTGAACAGGCTTTATGTTTCAGGGAAAGGTGGATTCTTAAAACGGGTGAAAATCTTTTTGTCTTTTTTTTTGCGATATTAAAAATGAAAATTGCATTTAATGAGGTATTTCCATTTCCGTAAGTGATGACGTATGCATTCACTTTATAATCAGACGTCTGGGACCACATAAAACCACATAAAACCTGAGAATGAGGGGAGTGAAGTGCTTATTCTGCACTGCAGTTTTTTAAATCTTTTTCCTGTAGAGCAAAGCCCCTTCCCAGCCACCGTCCGTGCCACGGCAGCACGGACCGCCTGGGCGGGGAACGTCGGCACGGTCCGCACGGGCTGGGGAACGACAGCACGGGCCGCATGGGACGGGGAACGGCAGCATTGGCCACTCGGGACAGGGAACAGCAGCACGGGCCGCACGGGCTGGGGAATGGCAGTACGTGCCGCCCGGGACAGGGAACAGCAGCACAGGCCGCCTGGGCCAGGGAACGGCAACATGGGCCGGGGAATGGCAGCCCGGGCCAGGGAACGGCAACACAGGCCGGGGAAAGGCAGCACGGGCCGGGGAACGGCAGCACGGGCTGGGGAACGGCAGCACAGGCCGCACGGGCCAAGGAATGGCAGCACAAACCTATCCAAAACAGGCACCCGAGGTGCTCAAAAATTTAGAAGTGGTCAAGATTAGTAGGGATCCCATGTCTGAGCCTCTGCATCAAGGTAGTATGTCTTCATATCATAGTACTTGTGCCACAGGACCACTGGGCACTGCCACACTTGCGGCATCACATTCTGTATGCATTCACCTATTTTACATACAATGCATTTCTATGTAATCCAACAGAAGAAAGCCCTCTTTGCCTCCATATCATAAAGTAGGGCTTTCGTGGACGTCAGTGGTTAGCACCATTAAAACTTTGTACAAAATAGGGCTGCACTAAGGCAGGGGGTGTTTGGTCTTATAAAAGTCTTCATGGACACAGACCTGTGTTTATAGTCATCAGCGCGAATCTGTTCTTAACAAGAAAGTCCTCAATCACCTCTAAGGTTGAAAATAAGCAAAAATCAATGCCTTTGCGATTAACCGCCATATTGCTAAAAACATTTGGTAACTAAATTTACTAAAGAGCATTCATGTGTCCCAATGGAGTTCCCCAATAATATAAGTGGACAAGACACAACACTCCGTAGAAATAGGTCAATATCACAGCTAATTTTTTTACACATAATTGATCACCGACTGCAAATTATCCATACAGGGGTTATCTGCCTCCGTCCAATATAAGTCAGCTGCGCGACACCAGTAATAGTCATGAGAGCTAGAAGATATCTGTTCACGTGACGTCACCACTTGCAGACGATGGGCATAGAGTGTTCACACTTAGACACACGTCTGTTGCAATCTATGTGCCATTGCCACAAAGGGACCACCATTTACCAACACAGAATACCACAGCAATGACAGAGTGCACCCCAGTTCTAAAGTCCTCTACACAATGACTATGAGATGTTGCTCCATTTGGTTGATAACCGCCACTTCTCGATAAACTGACTCCACCAAAAATCGTACAACTGAACCTCAGATGATTAAAGTCTTGTGCACTCCTAACTATAAAAAGTTCTGCCATTTTAACAGAGCATGGAACATACAATGCTGCTCTATTTATTCTGTGAAAATGGCCGGCACCCAAGCGCTTTCCAATGTAGTCCATTTGGGTTATCAGGGAACATTTGTGTCCATTACGTGATGGATCATTTACTTTACGAGCTTCCAATGACGGAACATCAAAATTGTTACTGTGTAATTAGTAACAGGACGGCATTTCTCAGTTCTCGATTATTCTAACTCGCCAAACAGCAACTGCTGCAAAACCAGAATGCTCTAATCAACCGCTAAATATCTCTTTATCAGGATGGGATCAGCCACATGTGGGAAGCAGCCGGATGGCCTTGTTCTGCCTTACTAGTAGTGGTCTCTGACTTCTGTTGTATCTGGGCTTTGTCTATGGGGTAGGATATTGAGTGACTTTTAGACATGTGATGAGCCCACTCATCTTGGTGAACTTGGGAGCACGGTATCAGCACGGCCAAAACCGGTCTCCATCTCTCTCTGGGCTTCCAGCTCACTGCTGATCTTCCCATGCGAAGGGATCACTGCGTTCAGTATATTCTCCTACTCTATACTGCTCTGTTCACGTCCTGCTTTGGCCACCAATCTTCATGCTTCTCCAGCATCCCAACATACTACTCCATACTGTTCCTTTGCCCTGCTTAATCCATACAGAGGACATATCCAAACCATCTCCATTCAATGCCACACGGGACAAGGTACACTGTACAACGAAGCTGTCAGAACATCCGAACCCCAAGAGTGGACCCACAGTACCGCGACAACGAACCTCCCAAGGGCGAGCTAACCAGATGGACCACCCCCTATACAGGGAGCGTTAGGGGCAGGCCCGAGGGAGACTATTGCCGCGGAAGCTGATACTGGGGAACAGGAAGAAGGAGAGGAAGGACGCAGAAGTGGCTAAGGCGGAGACACAGGACTGAGTGACAGTGACTGAAACACAGAGTAGACTGGATATGACGGACGACCAGGACAGACAGGGAATGGCGGAGACACAGGACGGACTGGATAAGGTGGACGGCCAGGACAGACAGGGAATGATGGAGAGACAGGACGGACTGGATAAGGTGGACGACCAGGACAGACAGGGAATGGCGGAGACACAGGACAGAGCAAGGTACGGAGGACCTGGGTCAAATGCAAAGAGCAGAGGAAGGAGTTATCTTATATACAAGATGTGCTGAAGGACTTCCGGGTCAGAGTCCTCCCAGGATCATAGAGAAAGGGTATGGAGCACCTGTAGGTCAGGAAAGAGAGGTGTGCGTGCGCAGAGAGGTGCTGGAGCGACGAGTGCGCATGCGCACCCGCCGAGAACCAGGAAGAGGACGTGTGCCTGCAGGAGGAGCGCGCCGCCGTGGGTGAGAAGAAGCGGAGAAGACGGCGGCGGACCCGGCAGCTGGAGGAACAGAAGGAGCGCGCCGGAGCAGGTAAGTATGAGCTGGAGCGGAGGTGGACCCGGCAGCAGAGGCGGCCGTGACAGAATCCTTTAGATATTAGTCGGTTAATTAAGATTATAATTCTTGAGGAACACGGTCTGGGGGTCTTAAAGCAAAACTTAATTAAACCAGGGAATAATTATTATTTTGGAATGCTTTAAAATAATGATCCTTACCCTCCTTGATCCTCTGGTGGTCTCTGCTTTCTGGCGTCATCCTCAACACACCAGAAATGGACAGAAATGTTGGCTCAGTCAATAAGCTAGGGAGATGGGTCAAGACTGTTTTGTATGGAGGACAGGACCAGAAACATTGACCAGCTGTGATTTGGCAGCTGTTATAATGGGATCAAGGAGGGTGAGTACAATTATTATTTTTTTTTATGATTATTTATTTATAACACTATTTTTTAAGAACTTGGGAGATAATTTCAAGGAGAAATGCCCCATTACTGAAATAAAGAAAATGAGAAAAAGGTTTTGCTTTTTTAAAAAAAAAAATGGGCGTATTAGGATGTCATGCATGTGGTTAACCATATATTTGAATAATCTGCCCTCAAAAAGATGGTTCACACATTTTACTCCTATACATTAATATGGGCTATAATAGTAAGGGTGGACCGAGTGATCAGATAAAAATAATACATTGTACATGCAAGTTTACTTATAAAATAACGAACGCATTCATCTTCTTAGATTTCATTCATGGAAACAAAAGCTAGTTCCGAATATCCATGGCTTTCATTAACAATGTTTGGTGAAGCAAAAACTTGTTTTACGGTACTTTGTTTAGTAGAATTCAGTATGATAAAACTTTCCCAGAACTCTTTAATTTATGTTACGGGGAAGAGGTGATACATCACTGTGTTCTGCATCCTGCCAGGAACGGAGGGGACGGGGGCAGAAAGTGGCATCTAAGCACTGTGTGAATTGCACAAGCCATTGTCCATGGGAATACAAACTGGAAAGGAAATCAATCTTCCTGCAATTGACAGGTTATGAGAATCCTGATGCAAAAGGAAAACATGAATTTGATGATGTTAAGAAAAAAGGCGCAATCTGGGGAGAAATCAATGAAAAATAACGGAATGTGCATCTCTTGATAATTGAGGTGTGCGAGTTCAGTGAGTGTAAATTATACAACTGTAAGAATACCTGAAATCCTGCAATGTTCAACAAGAAACGATGGCGTTTATCAGGGCGCTAAGCTTTCAGCATTTTTTGTGTTAAAGTAGCTAGAGATGAACAGATATTTTGAAATTCGAATTTGCAGATTTTCTCCCAAAATTTAATTTGCCTTGAAAAAAAATTGCCGCGAATCGCAGTACGGAAAAGCCAGTAATTGCCCGGAGAGAGAGATAGAAAGGGTAAGAAACAGTACCTCTGCTACCTGTCTGCAGTCTCCCAGACGTCTCCAATCTGCCTGCAGGTTTCAGTGTCTGTGCCACGCTTTCGCAGTTTCCAGTACCTCTGCTACCTGCCTGCAGTCTCCAGGACATCTCCTGTCTGCCTGCGGTTTCCAGTTTCTCTGCTACTTGTTATCCATGTGCTTCATCTGCCTGCTGAACCAAAGCCCATGGCCCTTGTGTCTACCGGCCCTTGGGCTTTGAGGACTCACCTCACCTAATGAGAATGACACTTTTGAAAGCAACTATATCTGACTATGGTGGCCACAAAGTAGTCACTTACTTCCCATCCCAGTCTATAGTGTAAAAGGTTGACTGTATCAGTAAAAGCTACTGCTTTGCAAGAATTTAGTCCACAGTCCCAAGGTTCATTTTGAATAACCGTATATTAAATTATGAATATTTTTACATTAGATTATAAATGACCTGCCTAAAGGGGAAATCAATCATTATCATAACCAATTATGACTGTGGTATTAGTCTTATAATGAACTAATGAATCATTTTTAACATTGGGTCACACAGTAATAGAAAGCAAGGCTTTAAGTAAGTGCAAAAGTTTTATGGCTTCTTAAAAGGTTAGTTTGGGTCCAGGCTGCTAAGCTGATGTTTTGTAGGGGAAGTTGCCACTTACTGTTCATTTCTCTTGCGATGGCCACTACTGCGGTAATGTACCATTAACGACGACCAACAGTATTAAAAGGGTTTATCCACTACTGGTCAATTCTCTCTTAACGGCTACATTTGAATATCATAAAATACTAGATGGGTATTTCCTGAAGGAACTACAGATAGTGCTTTGGAATGGTGCCCGGGCTGCCCCTGCAAGACTTTCACACTTGGGTGCCCCTCAGGCGCTGGTTTGGTAGTTGTAGCCCCTCAGAGTTGAGGCCACTCTGGGTCCGATTTGGTGGCCCGGGTCACTCTGGGTCCGATTTGGTGGCCCGGGTCACTCTGGGTCCGATTTGGTGGCCCGGGTCACTCTGGGTCCGATTTGGTGGGCCGGGTCACTCTGGGTCCGATTTGGTGGGCCGGGTCACTCTGGGTCCGATTTGGTGGGCCGGGTCACTCTGGGTCCGATTTGGTGGGCCGGGTCACTCTGGGTCCGATTTGGTGGGACGGGTCCCTCTGGGTCCGATTTGGTGGGACGGGTCACTCTGGGTCCGATTTGGTGGGACGGGTCACTCTGGGTCCGATTTGGTGGGACGGGTCACTCTGGGTCCGATTTGGTGGGACGGGTCAATCTGGGTCCGATTTGGTGGGACGGGTAACTCTGGGTCCGATTTGGTGGGCCGGGTCACTCTGGGTCCGATTTGGTGGGCCGGGTCACCCTGGGTCCGATTTGGTGGGCCGGGTCACTCTGGGTCCGATTTGGTGGGCCGGGTCACTCTGGGTCCGATTTGGTGGGCCGGGTCACTCTGGGTCCGATTTGGTGGGCCGGGTCACTCTGGGTCCGATTTGGTGGGCCGGGTCACTCTGGGTCCGATTTGGTGGGCCGGGTCACTCTGGGTCCGATTTGGTGGGCCGGGTCACTCTGGGTCCGATTTGGTGGGCCGGGTCACTCTGGGTCCGATTTGGTGGGCCGGGTCACTCTGGGTCCGATTTGGTGGGCCGGGTCACTCTGGGTCCGATTTGGTGGGCCGGGTCACTCTGGGTCTGATTTGGTGGGCCGGGTCACTCTGGGTCTGATTTGGTGGGCCGGATCACTCTGGGTCCTATTTGGTGGGCCGGGTCACTCTGGGTCCAATTTGGTGGGCAGGGTCACTCTGACTGACAGCAGGATAAGGGAATGGCTGATAACAGAGAATAGACTGACAGCAGGACAAGGGAATGGCTGATAACAGAGAGAATAGACTGACAGCAGGACAGGGGAATGGCTGATAACAGAGAGAAATAGACTGACAGCAGGACGGGGAATGGCTGATAACAGAGAGAAATAGACTGACAGCAGGACAAGGGAATGGCTGATAACAGAGAAATAGACTGACAGCAGGATGGGGGAATGGCTGATAACAGAGAGAATAGACACAGCAGGACGGGGAATGGCTGATAACAGAGAGAATAGACTGACAGCAGGACAGGGGAATGGCTGATAACAGAGAGAAATAGACTGACAGCAGTACGGGGAATGGCTGATAAAGAGAAATAGATGGGTATTTCCTGAAGGAACTACAGATAGTGCTTTGGAATGGTGCCCGGGTTGCCCCAGCAAGACTATCACACTTGGGTGCCCCTCAGGCGCTGGTGTGGTAGTTGTAGCCACCCTGGGTCCGATTTGGCGGGCGGCGCCACCCTGGGTCCGATTTGGCGGGCGGCGCCACTCCGGGTCCGATTTGGCGGGCGGCGTCACTCCGGGTCCGATTTGGCGGGCGGCGCCACTCCGGGTCCGAGTTGGCGGGCGGCGCCACTCCGGGTCCGAGTTGGCGGGCGGCGCCACTCCGGGTCCGAGTTGGCGGGCGGCGCCACTCCGGGTCCGAGTTGGCGGGCGGCGCCACTCCGGGTCCGATTTGGCGGGCGGCGCCACTCTGGGTCCGATTTGGTGGGCCGGGTCACTCTGGGTCCGATTTGGTGGGCCGGGTCACTCTGGGTCCGATTTGGTGGGCCGGGTCACTCTGGGTCCGATTTGGTGGGCCGGGTCACTCTGGGTCCGATTTGGTGGGCCGGGTCACTCTGGGTCCGATTTGGTGGGCCGGGTCACTCTGGGTCCGATTTGGTGGCCCGGGTCAATCTGGGTCCGATTTGGTGGGCCGGGTCAATCTGGGTCCGATTTGGTGGGCCGGGTCACTCTGGGTCCGATTTGGTGACCCGGGTCACTCTGGGTCCGATTTGGTGGGCCGGGTCACTCTGGGTCCGATTTGGTGGGCCGGGTCACTCTGGGTCCGATTTGGTGGGCCGGGTCACTCTGGGTCCGATTTGGTGGGCCGGGTCACTCTGGGTCCGATTTGGTGGGCCGGGTCACTCTGGGTCCGATTTGGTGGGCCGGGTCACTCTGGGTCCTATTTGGTGGGCCGGGTCACTCTGACAGCAGGATAAGGGAATGGCTGATAACAGAGAAATAGACTGACAGCAGGACAAGGGAATGGCTGATAACAGAGAAATAGACTGACAGCAGGATGGGGGAATGGCTGATAACAGAGAGAATAGACTGACAGCAGGACGGGGAATGGCTGATAACAGAGAGAATAGACTGACAGCAGGACAGGGGAATGGCTGATAACAGAGAGAAATAGACTGACAGCAGTACGGGGAATGGCTGATAACAAAGAGAAATAGATGGGTATTTCCTGAAGGAACTACAGATAGTGCTTTGGAATGGTGCCCGGGTTGCCCCAGCAAGACTTTCACACTTGGGTGCCCCTCAGGCGCTGGTTTGGTAGTTGTAGCCACCCTGGGTCCGATTTGGCGGGCGGCGCCACCCTGGGTCCGATTTGGCGGGCGGCGCCACTCCTTGTCCGATTTGGCGGGCGGCGCCACTCCGGGTCCGATTTGGCGGGCGGCGCCACTCTGGGTCCGATTTGGCGGGCGGCGCCACTCCGGGTCCGATTTGGCGGGCGGCGCCACTCCGGGTTCGATTTGGCGGGCGGCGCCACTGTGGGTCCGATTTGGCGGGCGGCGCCACTCTGGGTCCGATTTGGCGGCCTAGTGCTTTGGAATTGTGCTGTGCTATCACTTTAAGAGCTGATATCTGGCAAAACTGCTGGTGTGGTCATGTACAGTTCGCAGGCGTTGGCATAGTAACTGGGCCTGACTGCGCATATCAATGAGCTAATCAGCCAGGTGGCAGGTACATTTCAAATTGCCTCAGAAACCCGGCCATTATAACCTATGGGAAAATTTCCCTATTGAAATGCATTACAATGAGGGGAAAAAAAAATTTCAAACGCAAATTGCGCCAAAACTACAAATCCGATCGACACAAAAAATACTTAGCACACCTCTTGGGGACGCTGGCTTCGAAATGACACCTCATTGGAGTCTGTGAGTGAAGCGGTTCGGGCCGCATTACGTGCGGACTGAATAATAATAAGAAGAAGTTTACCACGATGGAATAACAGTATAGTGCTTTGTTCCAAAGCACTATAATAAAAAATATAATTTTACCTCGAACAGGTGCCGTTTCTCCCAGTGATCATTTGATAATTTAACACTTGACCGCTGCAGACAATCAGTATCTACTGATCAGCTGTAGTCTTTACTATTTCATCACGGTGGGAGTTCACTCTGATGGAATACTGAAGTTTGCAGCCAATCAGCAATGGTCATGTTGGCTTTAGGGTCATGTGACAAAGTCATGTACCCGCCAATAGAAACAGTGCCAAAATCAGAGAAATGTTGACAAACCAGGAGGCAAGTATGTTTTTTTCTTTTATATATATATATATATATATACACTCACTGGCCACTTTATTAGGTACACCTGTCCAACTTCTTGTTAACACTTAATTTCTAATCAGCCAATCACATGGCGGCAACTCAGTGCATTTAGGCATGTAGACATGGTCAAGACAGTCTCCTGCAGTTCAAACCGAGCATCAGTATGGGGAAGAAAGGTGATTTGAGTGCCTTTGAACGTGGCATGGTTGTTGGTGCCAGAAGGGCTGGTCTGAGTATTTCAGAAACTGCTGATCTACTGGGATTTTCACGCACAACCATCTCTAGGGTTTACAGAGAATGGTCCGAAAAAGAAAAAAAATCCAGTGAGCGGCAGTTCTGTGGGCGGAAATGCCTTGTTGATGCCAGAGGTCAGAGGAGAATGGGCAGACTGGTTCGAGCTGATAGAAAGGCAACAGTGACTCAAATCGCCACCCGTTACAACCAAGGTAGGCCTAAGAGCATCTCTGAACGCACAGTGCGTCGAACTTTGAGGCAGATGGGCTACAGCAGCAGAAGACCACACCGGGTACCACTCCTTTCAGCTAAGAACAGGAAACTGAGGCTACAATTTGTACAAGCTCATCGAAATTGGACAGTAGAAGATTGGAAAAACGTTGCTTGGTCTGATGAGTCTCGATTTCTGCTGCGACATTCGGATGGTAGGGTCAGAATTTGGCGTAAACAACATGAAAGCATGGATCCATCCTGCCTTGTATGGAGCATCTTTGGGATGTGCAGCCGACAAATCTGCGGCAACTGTGTGATGCCATCATGTCAATATGGACCAAAATCTCTGAGGAATGCTTCCAGCACCTTGTTGAATCTATGCCACGAAGAATTGAGGCAGTTCTGAAGGCAAAAGGGGTCCAACCCGTTACTAGCATGGTGTACCTAATAAAGTGGCCGGTGAGTGTATATATATATATATATATATATATATATATATATATATATATATATATATATATATATATATATATATAGTAACTTAACTATTGTCCAGTAGTAGGTAACCCTGTTAATGATTTTTTAAAGGGGTTTTCCAAGATACGGCAAAATTGTCACCAAGGTGTTGAATGTAATAAGACTAGAAAAAGGGCATTAAATCCGACACCTCCACACCCCTAGTAATAGTGCTGCTGATCCCCCCCATCTATCAGTCACATGGCCATCTGTGGCCAATCACTAGCTTCTGAGGCAGGTAATTGGCTGCAGGAGTCAGGTGACAGATAAGACAACATCCATTCCAGTACCACCAGAGAATTCAAAGAATAATTGTCTCATTATTTTATACGATTCCAGATTATGACCAATTTTGTAAATCCTGGAAAACTCCTTTAAAATTTTATTTAGTGGATTAAATTCCAAAAAAAAAAAAATATAAAAAAATGACCCCTTAAAAAAATAAAATAAAAAATCTCCCACACAATTACAGCTCCCTTCTACAAGCTAGCCTGTCCTTCCATTATCTGTGAAGTCTGCGGGCAAACACTAATCATAGAAATGTCTAGGAGCAGGCTGACTTGCTCCTTGAGCTGTAATGAATGACCATCTCATAATAGCCATGGTCTAAGGTCCAGCAATCAATATAAAGAGTACTGTATGGTTCACAAGGCTGCTTTGCTCTTATCAGTCCTAACAGACACTGGTGAACAAAACCCACTGATATCACAGTAATAGGTTGTTAGCGCGCCATTCTGTCTCCGTGAATGCTGTCCTTCATCCGTTTAACTATGAGATCAATCTGTTAACAAAACAAGGTTGATACAGATGTACCCTCCTCCGCCAGCCGCGTCTTTGCTCTTTCACCTTGTACTGTATGGATGAAACCGGCTGATACGCAAGTACAAACAAAGAGCGAAAACACTTCACTCTAGATAAACGGATTTTCTCCAACTCCCAGATGAAGCCCTACAAAATGTCTAAAACAAAGTCAAATAATAAGGAAAAAAAAAAAAAAAGAGTGGGGGGAAAAAAGTTCAAAAATAATTCAGGAATAGGGTTATTTGTGGACATCATATGATATCTTCCCCCTTTTTTTTTGCCTCTCAGCAGGCTCTGTCTAGGATGTTTCCCGTGGAAAGGAAACACACAGACCTAAGGAATTCCAGCTCATTTGTCTCTACGTAGCACATGTCCAAATGCAGCAGCAGAATGGAGGACGTTATATAGAAGTTCTGAGCAGTGTAGCTGTGCATCCAGCTTCAGGTGAGAAAAACACTTCCTTGCAGAAGGTGACAAAGAAATGCATGTTGGGCTTGAAGGCATGCACAGGGGCACTCTGAATCATGAGCAAACATCAGTGCTTCTGAATTCACTAGTACTTTGGTATTTCCAGTACTTGCAGAATCCTGTTTCTATGGTACTTGGCACTTAGCAGGATCTGATTGTCCCAGCAATTATTTCATGTTTATATTTACTTGATCTCGCCTTCTTCAAGTCCTATGGGCACTTTCCAAGGAGATGATCCTTATCTGCACTGATTTCATCTTATTTAATATTATAACTTGCTACTCACATATTTTTGCCCCTCTCTGTCCTTTCTGGTTTTGAGCATTCACCTTGAACCCCAAGTTTTTAAATATTTTGTTTTATTAATTAATTTTATTTGGATTTATTTGGTACGTAATAAAAAAATTAAAATATAAATTAATTTTATCTTTGTGACTTCATATTTCTATAGCATGTATACTTGCTAGAAAGCAGTATCATGTATACTTGCTAGAAAGCACTAGCATGATGTGTCTTTGTCTTAGCCTCTCTCTGTTCCTCCCTCTTCTTTCCCCCTCCATAAATTTTCATAGGCAGCTGTAATCTGATTCCTCAGTCAGCTGGCAATTCATCTTGTTTTGACCTAATTTTAATGATTTGATGAGTGCAGAAGGTAGGGGAGTAAAGAAAGTGGCTCATAAGTGGAGAAGGAAACAGTTCTCTGGTGAAATATAATATTCCTAACATTTGTTTGTACTCTGCTCCGGTGCTCTACACCTCACCGCCGAAACCGGACCCACAGCATCGCACCCCGGGACTGCAGCATTGCCCCACTTCTGCCACCGCTGGCTTCCTGAGGAAGGGACCATGCCTCCTGTGACCACGCTGTACCACCACCGGCCCTCAGGTAAGATACCTTAAATTCGGACACTAAACGGACCCCCAGCTCCATCTTTTTTCTGCTATTTTCCACCCCAAAATTTTGGGGTGCATCTTATGGTCCGGTGCGTCTTATTGTCCGAAAAATACAGTACTTATTTTCCTGGAACAATTTCAAGGGTGACAAACACTTTCGGCCATGACTGTATCCTCATTTATTGCATCCCTCTGGCCTTGTAAAAGAACAAAAATGATTTCAGAAGTGTCTCAGAACATCTTCCTCTTGGTTTTAAATGGACACCTTATCTCTGGCTAAAACGAACAGCATCAAAAAATAGTGTTACTCAGCCGGGTGGTCCGATTAACACTTTATTTTCTCCTATTGTTCACCATATTGTGCAAACACTATTGGGATATCTCAAACCAAGATAAAAGAAGCTAATAAAAAAAAAAGTTTGAAAAAAAAAGCTGAGACAAAAGTGAATCCAACAAGTACTAGTGAACGCTAGAGCCAAATAAGAAAGGTTAGAGAAGTCAATCTATGAAATGATGGAAAAGGTTGTGATGGCAGATGCTAAGACAGCACTCAAATAAAAATTAGAGGATTACTGATAAATGTTATTGACAGTTATGAATAACTTATTATTGAAGGATGAATAATTGATGTGAGGAAGAACGGACTTGTGTCTTTTTTACTGTAACTATACTGCCTTTACTATTAAAAATTAACGATCCAAAGATGTAATTTGTTTTTAGGCAATTTAATTATGCAATCTGATTATGTTGCAAAATATCTTGAAGGGAGTGAACATGTCAAGAAAAAAGAAAAAGAATGAAAAAAAAGGTAAAAAAGGTCAATTAATAGACCATATGTATCCCATTATGGCGCCATTGAAAAATAAAACTTTGCATCCGAAACACATGTGCTAATTCAGCAACGCTGTTAGATATCAGAGCCAGGGATACATAAAACAGTGTTTTTCTATTTATTTACCTATCTTGGCATTTACCTAATATTCAGAAATTTCTCGGAAATCTATGAAATCTCTCTAACTGTATCTGTAATAGCCATCTCATATCTACATTTCTGACGGATATATAATTTATTACAAAAGTGCAAGAGGAAAAACAGACAAGTTCACTTGCATACTAAAAGACAACGTGTTTCGAACATAAAAGTTCTTTTTCAAGAAGCTTGAAAAGGGACTGTTACGAAACTGGTTCCCTTTTGGAAGGCACGTGAACTTGCGTGTTTATCTTGCACTTTTGTAATAAATTAAGATAATACCACCAGTTTTTGTGCACCACGAGAAACTGAAAAACTGCAAACAGAGAACTGGCTTATATATATAGATCAGTGGTGTGGTGTGTGTTATATATATACATACATACATACACATATACACACACACACACAGTGCCATGTAAAAGTTTGGGTAACCTTCGTCAAAATTACAATTATTGTGAACAGTTAAGCAAATTGAAGATTCAATTATCTCTAAAAGGCCTAAAGTTAAAGAGGACACATTTCATTTGTATTTTAGGCAAAAAAAAATATTCTTTTTCTCCTTTTACGGTATATTTAAAAAATTACAAAACGCAAAATGGGTTGATGCAAAAGTTTGCACACGCTTTGAGATTTGTGTGCTCAGATAACTTTGACCAAGGTTAGAGACCTTAATTAGCCTGTTAGGGTGATGGCTTGTTCACGATCATCGTTAGGAAAGGCCAGGTGATGCAAATTTCCCAGCTTTATAGAAACCCAGCCTCCTCTAACCTTGTGCCAAAAACAGCAGCCATGGGTTCTTCTAACCAGCTGCCTAGCACTCTGAAAACGAAAATGGTGGAGGCCCACAAAGTAGGAGAAGCCTATATGAAGATAGCAAAGCGGTTTTTCAAGTTGCCCTTTTTCCAGTCCAAATGTAATTAAGAAATGGCAGTTACCAGGAATAGTGGAGGTCAAGATAAGGTCTGGAAGACCAAGCAAAATGTCAGTGAGAGCTGCTCAAAGGATTGCTAGAGAGGAAAATCAGAACACTCGCCTGACTGCAAAACGCCTTCAGAAAGATTTAGCAGACTCTGGAGTTGTGGTACATTGTTAGATTGTTAGAGACACCTACACAAATAAAGCCATCAAGGAAAAGTCATAAGAAGAAAACTTCTCCTGCACTCTCACCATAAAATTCAGAAATATGCAAAAGAATATTTAAACAAGCTGATGCATTTTGGAAACAAGTCTGTTTGCCGATGAGATGAAAATAGAACTCTTTCTCCACAAAGATCAAAGGTATGTGTGGAGAAAAAAGGGCACAGAATTTCAGGAAAATAACATTTTGACAACCATTAAGCACGGGGGTGGATCAATCATGCTTTGGGGTTGTGCTACAGCCAATGGCACGGGGAACATTTCAAGAATGGAAGGAAGAACGGATTCAATGAAATTTTAACAAATTCTCGATGCAAACATAACACTGTCTGTAAAAAAGCTGAAGATGAAAAGAGGATGGCTTCTACAAATGGATAATTACTAGTGATGAGCGAGTGTACTTGTTGCTCGGGTTTTCCCAAGCACGCTCGGGTGGTCTCCAATTATTTGTAACTGCTCGGAGATTTAGTTTTAATCGCTGCAGCTGAATGATTTACAGTTACTAGCCAGCTTGATTTCATGTGGGGATTCCCTAGCAACCAGGCAACCCCCACATGTACTCAGCCTGGCTAGCAGCTGTAAATCATTCAGGTGCCACGATGAAAACTAAATCTCCAAACACTAACAAATACTCGAAGATCACCCGAGCAACGAGTATACTCGCTCATCACTAATAATGACCCTAAACACACATCAAAATCCACAATAGACGACCTCAAAAAGGTGCAAGCTGAAGGATTTACAATGGCCCTCACAGTCCCCTGATCTGAACATCATTGAAAGTCTGTGGCTAGACCTTAAAATAGCAGAGGATGTAAGACGACCCAGGAATCTCACAGAACTGTAAGAATTCTCCAAGGAAGAATGGATGAAAATCCCTCATACAAGAATTTAAAGACTCTTGTCTGGCTACAAAAAGTGTTTACAAGCAGTGAAACTTGCCCACTTTGCTTTTTGTAATTTTTAAAATGTAAAAGATTAGAATTTTTTTTTGTGTCCAAAATACAAAGGAAATGTGTCATCTTTAACTTTAAGCCTTTTAGAGATCATTTCATCTTCAACTTGCTGTTCACAATAACAGCTATTTTGAATAGGGGTGCCCAAACTTTTACATGCCACTGTACATATCTATAATATAACTGGATAAGTGTCCATCTCTCCGAAGCCTCCGGCGCATGCCAGGATGTTGGTTGGAGCAGCAACTGCTTTACCAGCGGGTAAGAGGTGGAGGAGATGCGAGAGAGAAAGACTTCTCCATTTTCATGAAGTATGCAAACACACCGTCAACAGTGCGCACGCACCGGTCATAGTCACGGCTTGCGCGGACTTAGGCGTCATTTTATTCAACTATCAAATAAATTGCACTGTTAAATGAATTTTATTCTCCCCGCCAGTATTTGGGTTAAGTCACCGCTCTTACTATACAGAACGGCGGCTGTAACTGCCCTCCCGGGCCTGACTAACACTAGCTCTATAGTGAGGCCGGCTGTCAGTCAGGGCTGAGAACGCGGTTACAGCCCTCGACACCATGACAAAGGAGGGAATAAACTTAATTTTCTCCACGCTGCATTCGGCTGTGTAAGGCGTTGGGCAGCATAATAATGCTGTTAACCTGCAGATTAGCTGCATATCCACAGGTTAGCAACTTTATTTCTGGTGACAGGTTCCCTTTAACATGGCACCAAAATATACCAATAAAAATCAACGCCATTACTACAATATATATTAGCTATTGAACCCGTTCTACGCCTGGGTGGCCAACATTTTTATTGTAACTTATTATGGATGGATAGAGGAGATAGATAATGAGATAGGTCAGAGATATACAAAATATATACAGTGGGGCAAAAAAGTATTTAGTCATTCAGCAATAGTGCAAGTTCCACCACTTAAAAAGATGAGAGGCGTCTGTAATTTACATCATAGGTAGACCTCAACTATGGGAGACAAACTGAGAAATAAAAATCCAGAAAATCACATTGTCTGTTTTTTTATCATTTTATTTGCATATTCTGGTGGAAAATAAGTATTTGGTCAGAAACAAACAATCCAGATTTCTGGCTCTCACAGACCTGTAACTTCTTCTTTAAGAGTCTCCTCTTTCCTCCACTCATTACCTGTAGTAATGGCACCTGTTTAAACTTGTTATCAGTATAAAAAGACACCTGTGCACACCCTCAAACAGTCTGACTCCAAACTCCACTATGGTGAAGACCAAAGAGCTGTCAAAGGACACCAGAAACAAAATTGTAGCCCTGCACCAGGCTGGGAAGACTGAATCTGCAATAGCCAACCAGCTTGGAGTGAAGAAATCAACAGTGGGAGCAATAATTAGAAAATGGAAGACATTCAAGACCACTGATAATCTCCCTCGATCTGGGGCTCCACGAAAAATCCCACCCCGTGGGGTCAGAATGATCACAAGAACGGTGAGAAAAAATCCCAGAACCACGCGGGGGGACCTAGTGAATGAACTGCAGAGAGCTGGGACCAATGTAACAAGGCCTACCATAAGTAACACACTACGCCACCATGGACTCAGATCATGCAGTGCCAGACGTGTCCCACTGCTTAAGCCAGTACATGTCCGGGCCCGTCTGAAGTTTGCTAGAGAGCATTTGGATGATCCAGAGGAGTTTTGGGAGAATGTCCTATGGTCTGATGAAACCAAACTGGAACTGTTTGGTAGAAACACAACTTGTCGTGTTTGGAGGAAAAAGAATACTGAGTTGCATCCATCAAACACCATACCTACTGTAAAGCATGGTGGTGGAAACATCATGCTTTGGGGCTGTTTCTCTGCAAAGGGGCCAGGACGACTGATCCGGGTACATGAAAGAATGAATGGGGCCATGTATCGTGAGATTTTGAGTGCAAACCTCCTTCCATCAGCAAGGGCATTGAAGATGAAACGTGGCTGGGTCTTTCAACATGACAATGATCCAAAGCACACCGCCAGGGCAACGAAGGAGTGGCTTCGTAAGAAGCATTTCAAGGTCCTGGAGTGGCCTAGCCAGTCTCCAGATCTCAACCCTATAGAAAACCTTTGGAGGGAGTTGAAAGTCCGTGTTGCCAAGCGAAAAGCCAAAAACATCACTGCTCTAGAGGAGATCTGCATGAAGGAATGGGCCAACATACCAACAACAGTGTGTGGCAACCTTGTGAAGACTTACAGAAAACGTTTGACCTCTGTCATTGCCAACAAAGGATATTTTACAAAGTATTGAGATGAAATTTTGTTTCTGACCAAATACTTATTTTCCACCATAATATGCAAATAAAATGATAAAAAAACAGACAATGTGATTTTCTGGATTTTTTTTTCCCAGTTTGTCTCCCATAGTTGAGGTCTACCTATGATGTAAATTACAGACGCCTCTCATCTTTTTAAGTGGTGGAACTTGCACTATTGCTGACTGACTAAATACTTTTTTGCCCCACTGTATCAGAGATAAATAAATAACATAAATATGTATCGTACTACAGTACAGAGCAAAAGTTTGGACACACCTTCTCATTTAAAGATTTTTCTGTATTTTCATGACTATGAAAATTGTACATTCACACTGAAGGCATCAAAACTATGAATTAACACATGTGGAATTATATACTTAACAAAAAAGTGTGAAACAACTGAAATTATGTCTTATATTCTACGTTGTTCAAAGTAGCCACCTTTTGCTTTGATGACTGCTTTGCACACTCTTGGCATTCTCTTGATGAGCTTCAAGAGGTAGTCACCGGGAATGGTCCTCCAACAATCTTGAAGGAGTTCCCAGAGTTGCTTAGCACTTGTTGGCCCTTTTGCCTTCACTCTGCGGTCCAGCTCACCCCAAACCATCTCGATTGGGTTCAGGTCTGGTGACTGTGGAGGCCAGGTCATCTGGCGTAGCACCCCATCACTCTCCTTCTTGGTCAAATAGCCCTTACACAGCATGGAGGTGTGTTTGGGGTCATTGTCCTGTTGAAAAATAAATGATGGTCCAACTAAACGCAAACCGGATGGAATAGCATGCCGCTGCAAGATGCTGTGGTAGCCATCCTGGTTCAGTATGCCTTCAATTTTGAATAAATCCCCAACAGTGTGACCAGCAAAGCACCCCCACACCATCACACCTCCTCCTCCATGCTTCACGGTGGGAACCAGGCATGTAGAGTCCATCCGTTCACCTTTTCTGCGTCACACAGACACGGTGGCTGGAACTAAAGATCTCAAATTTGGACTCATCAGACCAAAGCACAGATTTCCACTGGTCTAATGTCCATTCCTTGTGTTCTTTAGCCCAAACAAGTCTCTTCTGCTAGTCGCCTGTCCTTAGCAGTGGTTTCCTAGCAGCTATTTTACCATGAAGGCCTGCTGCACAAAGTCTCCTCTTAACAGTTGTTGTAGAGATGTGTCTGCTGCTAGAACTCTGTGTGGCATTGACCTGGTCTCTAATCTGAGCTGCTGCTAACCTGCGATTTCTGAGGCTGGTGACTCGGATAAACTTAAAGTTTATAATCAAAGTTTTGATGGCTTCAGTGTGAATGTACAATTTTCATAGTCATGAAAATACAGAAAAATCTTTAAATGAGGTGTGTCCAAACTTTTGGTCTGTACTGTATATCATATATCTCTTTCCTATTTATCTCTCGATCACAATATCTGACATGTTTATGTCTCTGATCTATGTTTGATCTCTATCTATCATCTGTCTGATATCAGTCTATTTCTCCTACTTTGTCTAATCGTTTCCAGAGATACGAGTCAGTATTATATCCTCACCTTGATACAATTTGAATTGAAGCGCTGCCTACATCTGATTTTTGTCTATTAGGTGGTCAATATGGGTCATTTCCAAGGACTGGGCAACCACTTTTTTCTTGGTGCTATTTTTCTAAAATCTATTCTAATCCATCTCTTTTTCTTTGACACCTATATCTCCCGAATATCCATCCATCAGCATATTACTGATAATAATCACAAGCCATTCTTCCAATACACGATCTACCTCCACACTTTTATATCTATTTATATGGGGCGTAATATTAATTCTTTGGCTTCTGTATCAAATCGACAAATGACCCAAAACGTTTATGATTACCTTGGAATTCACATCTAATGATGGAATGATGGATAATTAATGCCGAAGCAGCCGCTAATTCGACCAGACCAAACTATCCGTACAGGATGAGTCGTCAGCGTCTGTGTCTAGGATCAGCCATCGTTTTAACCCCGCGGATCCAGGGATGGGCTGGCAGGGGATGAACAGAGCGCGGTAAGAGCGAGCCTATTAGAAGCGCGAGACCTCTGACAAACGTATTGACAAAAGCGATGTGTTGCTACAAATCCAATCAATAAATCACTGAAAGGATGATTATTTCTACAAACTGAAGGTGGCCGAGGGTCACTTCTCTGAAGCGGAACAAAACTTGTTAATTTAATCTAACGCTCCTTCCAGTAAACCAAACAGGAATTCAATCAGCGTCTGAAGATGGGGGAACATTCCAGAAAATTGAAGGATCATTGTATCAACGAAAAGAAGAAGTTATTGAGCAGCCGCCCGCCTACAGGTGTAGAGGAAAGATCGCGTCTGTCATTACACTTGGGTATGACGGCTACTTTTAACCTGTTACTGTCCATCCTTGCCATTTCCGGCCCTACCACTCAATGCCCCATTTTTACAGTACGGTGGTTTGGCCCACACAATCGTACTTGGTGTCGGGCTTGTTTGACGCCCCACAAGTTCTAGGATCGACGAAAACTCCCATTCAACCCATCCTTACATTTGACACTTTCAACTAAAATTTTGTATGTTTTTTTTCTTTCCCATTGGAGTACGGTGCGTCCGATATTCTCATCCATAATCTATAAATAAAAAATTGTATGCATCAAATACGTACCCGTTATAGTCTAAGTATTTTCACATACCCCTTTTTTTGTTTTTGCAAACAAAAGCATAAAGGGAGCTATGTCTGACTCTGATCTTAACTTGGATTGATCAATAAAAAATACATCAAGAGAGTAAGAGTACAGACCGATAGATAAACTTAAAGGTTTGTCATGAAATCCTGCAGTCACTGTGTAACTGTAGATTTCTATATCCTCACAAGGCGCTGTCAGGATTCTTTGATGCCGGCGGGGAGATCGGGAGGTCATGTGACTGCAAGTATACTGTGGGCATACATCTGGCCACATTCCAACTAGACATACACAGCCTCGCTCAATTCACTTGTATGTAGCCGGGAATATGCATACGATCCGCTCTCACTGTCGGCACCGGAGAATCCGGACAGCTCCAGTTGCGAGGATTTTAGAAGTCTGCAGTCACACAGTGTGACTGCAGTCTTTCATGACAAACCTGGACAACCCTTTTAAGGCCGCTATTAGATAAAAGGGAATTGGGAAACCGGTTAAATGTGTCTGGGTACCGGCTGAATTTCGACAGCCCATCATTTCTTTGTTCTTGAGATAGGCAGATACCAGAGGCGTCTCTTACATAGAAAACACAGTAGAGTTTGGCCAAGCTGACCATTCCTGGTTGTGGGGGAAGTTCGGAGAGCTAGCTGTAGGCAGAACGATCCTCTGGCCAACAACTATCCAATGTGTCTATAGCTGCTATTGAACCCGTACATTGCTCTGATCGGGGGCATACCATCCACAGTGACCGCTATGGGGCCACGCAGTCGGAGGAAGGTGGGGAGCCTGGTCCCCCTCTCCACCACCTGTCATCACAATTTCAGTGGTATCCGCATACCTACTAGTGAATAGAATGGTGGATGAGAGAGCTGAAGGCTGAAGGATCCCTGAACCACCATACAGCCTGCGCCAGTGAGCTTGAGACTCTGTGAACAAAAATAACGTCACTACATTGCGCCTACTGTGCTGAAGCCTCGATACTTACACTGCACAGACCGGAAAAGCACACTGTGGGTACGGGGTGAGATAAATAGTTTATTTTTTTAAATGTCAGTAATTGTGGGGGGGGGGGGGGGCTCATTAAATGGGGGGCTTGTGGTAGCCCAATTAGAAATTTCACTATGGGGCCCTGTGATTTCCACGTACGCCACTGGCTGTAAGCATGCGCCTCATACAAGTACAGCGTTCTTGATACTGGTCTTTGAGTTACAGTGGGGCAAAAAAGTATTTAGTCATTCAGCAATAGTGCAAGTTCCACCACTTAAAAAGATGAGAGGCGTCTGTAATTTACATCATAGGTAGACCTCAACTATGGGAGACAAACTGAGAAAAAAAAATCCAGAAAATCACATTGTCTGTTTTTTTATCATTTTATTTGCATATTATGGTGGAAAATAAGTATTTGGTCAGAAACAAACAATCCAGATTTCTGGCTCTCACAGACCTGTAACTTCTTCTTTAAGAGTTTCCTCTTTCCTCCACTCATTACCTGTAGTAATGGCACCTGTTTAAACTTGTTATCAGTATAAAAAGACACCTGTGCACACCCTCAAACAGTCTGACTCCAAACTCCACTATGGTGAAGACCAAAGAGCTGTCAAAGGACACCAGAAACAAAATTGTAGCCCTGCACCAGGCTGGGAAGACTGAATCTGCAATAGCCAACCAGCTTGGAGTGAAGAAATCAACAGTGGGAGCAATAATTAGAAAATGGAAGACATTCAAGACCACTGATAATCTCCCTCGATCTGGGGCTCTACGCAAAATCCCACCCCGTGGGGTCAGAATGATCACAAGAACGGTGAGCAAAAATCCCAGAACCACGCGGGGGGACCTAGTGAATGAACTGCAGAGACCTGGGACCAATGTAACAAGGCCTACCATAAGTAACACACTACGCCACCATGGACTCAGATCCTGCAGTGCCAGACGTGTCCCACTGCTTAAGCCAGTACATGTCCGGGCCCGTCTGAAGTTTGCTAGAGAGCATTTGGATGATCCAGAGGAGTTTTGGGAGAATGTCCTATGGTCTGATGAAACCAAACTGGAACTGTTTGGTAGAAACACAACTTGTCGTGTTTGGAGGAAAAAGAATACTGAGTTGCATCCATCAAACACCATACCTACTGTAAAGCATGGTGGTGGAAACATCATGCTTTGGGGCTGTTTCTCTGCAAAGGGGCCAGGATGACTGATCCGGGTACATGAAAGAATGTATCGTGAGATTTTGAGTGCAAACCTCCTTCCATCAGCAAGGGCATTGAAGATGAAACGTGGCTAGGGTCTTTCAACATGACAATGATCCAAAGCACACCGCCAGGGCAACGAAGGAGTGGCTTCGTAAGAAGCATTTCAAGGTCCTGGAGTGGCCTAGCCAGTCTCCAGATCTCAACCCTATAGAAAACCTTTGGAGGGAGTTGAAAGTCCGTGTTGCCAAGCGAAAAGCCAAAAACATCACTGCTCTAGAGGAGATCTGCATGGAGGAATGGGCCAACATACCAACAACAGTGTGTGGCAACCTTGTGAAGGCTTACAGAAAACGTTTGACCTCTGTCATTGCCAACAAAGGATATTTTACAAAGTGTTGAGATGAAATTTTGTTTCTGACCAAATACTTATTTTCCACCATAATATGCAAATTAAATGTTAAAAAAACAGACAATGTGATTTTCTGGATTTTTTTTTCTCAGTTTGTCTCCCATAGTTGAGGTCTACCTATGATGTAAATTACAGACGCCTCTCATCTTTTTAAGTGGTGGAACTTGCACTATTGCTGACTGACTAAATACTTTTTTGCCCCACTGTATATATATATGTATTTTTTTTTTGTAAAATGACATACACTTTAAACTAAATTTTATTAAGTGACTAAAAAGAAAAAAATCAGTTTAAAAAACATGACAAAACATGGTAATTATTCTTACTTTTTATCACAGTCACTAATTTAGAAAAAATCCCAAGTACTATACGTGTAAAAATGTTTAAAAAAAAAATAAAAATCATATTGATCACAAAAAATAGCAAAAAATAAATAACATAAAAAGTAATTATTTTACCTAGCTGTAATGGTGCTATAAAAACCACAAAAAAATAAAAATGGCCCGAAACGCGTGTTCTATTATGGGATGATATTCTGTTACCTGCCACGAGGAACATTTCTTATACAGTACATTCTTGTATTAATACACGGCATCCTAGAGAATTCCTAGTAGAGTTGATTTTTCCCATACCCCTAACTAATCACGTAAGCCTCCTCTGTACAAGACCTATGATCTAGATTTTCCTATTTCATCTATACATTACCCTCTGGAATCATGAATCTAAAGGCCGGCAGCTCGTCCAGCATGTATTACATTTACCATGAGTGGCTCACAATTACATCAGCGGCCATATTGATTATATGGACAGTTCACTGGGGGATCGGCGGTGCAGTATGCGGAGAACGCTCCGCAGTTAGCTGGAACTAATAATAGGAACATGCGGGGATAGATTACATTATAGGGATATCATTCAGAATATTACCCGGAAAATTGTTTCCAAACACCCAATGAGCTATTAATGCAGTTACGTTTCAATGGCGCAGAGATTTTTTTTATATATTTTTTTTCTTGCCGAAAACCGTCATCCGGTTCCCTATGGAATTACTCATAAAAGCCGGCATCACGCCATTCCAAAAGTCTTCAATTTAATCAGACGTGTGTGATCATTCAATCTCTCCCCAGCAGATCATAATGCAATCTCAGATAGGCTTATACAAATCAATATCCCGGCCTGCACACATGAATAGATATTTTATCTGAAGGACTAGACTGGATAAAGTCAGCACCGGGAAAACGAGTCATTTTTCAGATTAAGGCCAGTCATTTTTTTTTTTTTTTTCATCTGCATCTGATATGGACTGCACAAGCCAGCAAGTCTTGTCAGTGGTAGTCCGTGGATCATTTCATAAAAAGTGACTTTTTTAGTTATTTTTTTTATAATTGATGTCAGAGACCGGTCTTTGATAGCTGATGACCTGCAACAAAGAACGTCACTTTGAGGAGTCACAAGAGGCTGATGCTTCCTGTTTCCTGCAACTCACTTATTGGCTTTGCTGTTTAGAATGTGACAGAATCAGCAGAGAATAGTCGGTTCAATGACAGCTCTATTGTACTGCTGGAGAATTAAATACAGCAGGATAATTTCAATGCACTGAACATAAAGGACCACATTTATGAAAATCACTTAAAAGATAAAATGTGTAGTGTTGCCCATAGCAGCTATTAGAACTATTCTATTAAAATAAAAAGTAAGAAAAAGGAAAAATGTGATCTTTTTCATGAATTTCTACAACTGTTGTGTAGAAATTCCCCAACAGAGCCTCCTTAGTCATGTAAAGTCATTATTCTCCAATAGTTTCCTTTTTATACAATCACAACTTGAGCAATCAGAATATGCTGTTACATGTGCAGGGGTGGACAGAGACAGAAGAGGGCCCATTGCAGTCCCTTAGCTCATGATAGTGCACGTGTCCAACTGCTTTGCTGGTGGATATAGGCCCCTTCCCTTCACCTTTTGAGCCCCTGTGCGACTGGACAGGGTGCACCAATGGTAAATCCGCCCTGAGCTTGAGGTTTTCTGCAGCATGTATAGCTTTGCCATTTTGACTGGGACAGGATCAGCATAAAACAGTGGATTTAATTACAGCTCTATCGTACTGCTGGGAGCTGAACAAAGAACGAACTATATTCACCTCCAATATCACTATCTGTGGGAGAATGGGATCTTTCTCCATCATGTAGGACGCTCCAATCAGGTCAGTTGTCATAAACCAGTTTTATGTCTATATAGAAAATTACAGAAAGAAGTCTATGCCTCCAAACACCACAACAAATTGACTATAAAACGGTAAACTGCAAGCTTGCATAGATGACATTCTGAGGTCCATGGACAGATGAAAAGAACGTGGGGAATCATACTGTGTGTAGAGGAGGAAACTGTGGCGGCATATGGAAGCGGAGTGGGCCTAGAGGGGTATCATACTGTGTAGAGGAAAATGTGGGGGCATCATACTTTGTGTTTGGAGAGGGGAACAGTGAGGCATCATATGGTGTGTGTGGAGGAGGACACAGTGGGGGTATCCTACTGTGTAGAGGTATCATAAATTTGGTGGGGAGTTGTGGGGGCATTATTCTGTGTGTGGAGATGGTAACATTGGGGCATTATAATGCATGGTGGTGGTATAAAAGGGGCATCATAATGTGTGGAGGAGGGAACTGTAGGGGTACTCTACTGTGTGGAAAACTGTGTAAGCATCATACATTTGGTGGGAGGGTTATGGGGGAATCATACTGTGCGTGGAGGTGTTAACAGTGGGACTTTATAACGTGTGGAGGTCGAAAAAAAAGGCATCATAATGTGTGTGTGTGGAGGGGGGAACTGTGGGGCATCATATAGTGTGGGGGGCTAGGGGAGCGTTATACTGTGAGTGAGGGGCTATTGGAGCGTTATACTGTGTGGGGGGCTAGGGGAGCGTTATACTGTGTGTGAGGGGCTATGGGAGCATTATACTGTGTGGGGGGCTAGAGGAGCATTATACTGTGTGTTAGGGGCTATGGGAGCATTATACTGTGTGGGGGGCTAGGGGAGCATTATACTCTGTGTTAGGGGCTATGGGAGCATTATAATGTGTGGGGGGCTAGGGGAGCATTATACTGTGTGTGAGGGGCTATGGGAGCATTATACTGTGTGGGGGTCTAGGGGAGTGTTATACTGTGTGTGTGAGGGGCTATGGGTGCGTTATACTGTGTGTCTGAGGGGCATCAATGTGTTGGTCATTTTTTGAAGCCATAAAAGAGATATTAAACTGTGTGAGGACACCAAGAGGCTTCAATATGGGCCCGTTTGCGGGCTCCTACCCAGTTCTGTCTGTGCGACTACACAGATATAGTGTTGGTAATGAAGGGTAGGACTTAGCTGTCAATAATCCTGCAACAATGTGCTGAGTGCGTAGTAAAAGTTGTCAGTAGTGATGAGCGAGTGTACTCGTTGCTCAGGTTTTCCCGAGCACGCTCAGGTGATCTCCGAGTATTTGTTAGTGCTCGGAGATTTAGTTTTCATTGCCTCAGCTGAATGATTTACAGCTACTAGACAGCTTGATTACATGTGGGGATTCCCTAGCAACCTGGCAACCCCCACATGTACTCAGCTGCGGTGATGAAAACTAAATCTCCGAGCAGTTACAAATACTCGGCGACCACCCGAGCGTGCTCGGGAAAACCAGAGCAACGCGTATACTTGCTCATTACTAGTTGTCAGTCTTTCACGTCCTTCAGAGATGGAAGATATGGATATGAGATAGATTGAAAGATGAGCGATTTTCAGCCACAGTAAATGCGGACTACGATGCTATTCCAAGGAATTACTAGAAAAGTCCCTGCCCCATGACCACTACTATTTCCTACCATATCTCCAGGAATAACTCTGCACATACATGAATGACGTTAGCGGTATACCTTCAGTGATTGCACTAGGCACTGACCATAAAGGTAGGTATTGTGTATGTTAGGTCTTAATATTCTTCCTCAATGCCATCACGTTTTGCGGTACGATTGTAATTCCAAGTAAAATACTATTGATCTGTCCGTCGTAAAACAAATGTACAAATACCACTGTGTACAGAGTGATTTCCAGCTACAGATCTTCAGACCTCATGCTAAACTCAATCAGCTACGGGTTTATGAAGGAGATGTAATCACACGCGTTTCAGCACTAAGCCGCCATTTGAAACAGATGAAAGTCACATTTGTGCATTTATCACAACATCTTCCCTGTGAAACAAATATATCTCAAATCCGCTTCTTAAGACGCTATTAAAGGGGGTGCTAATGTCGCTGCTCGCTGTAGATTAGGACATCTTAAAGGGAATGAGCGTAACAACTGGTGGGATTACCACGGGGAAAAAAAAATCATACTGCTTTAGGGTCTTATCAAATCAATTAATCTCCCAGTAAAGCTGCTGGCTTCGTTTCAGTGAGATTTCTCTGGCTGACTAGAAGGCTTACCGTAATATTGATGAAAACTGCACTGATTGTTACAGAAATATCACCCTTGTAACTATCGGGCTCCCAGGTGACAGAGGGCCTTTTCATGCCTTCCTAAACTAAATGAACGCAATTGTCACAGACATCTTGAAGAATCACACTTTTAATTACTTGGTGAAAATATCATCATCTCTGGAGTCTCGGACAATCAGCGTCCTTCAGCTTTGACCACTTGGGACACCAGCTGACTATCCACTGTCCGCTGTGGATACGTAAGAGAAAGGCTGTAATGATACTACAGTATAATGCTACAGGAACAAATACTAAATAATTCCATAATAATATACTGAAAACTACCCAAAACCAGGTCAAAAGTGACCAGTTATTGTTCTTATTTTATTCCCGCTAATCCTCTGAGTATTCAGTTGTTTTGCTCTTGTTTTTTATCCACAATATGGTTCCAAAGTTATGGGCCTTTTTAATTTTTTTATAAACATTAATTCTTACCAAAGGAACATGACTCTCAGGATCCTCTGGGGCGTGTATTAGGCTGCTTTGGATTATTTCACTGTAAGCCACGACCATATCTCTAGAAAAGTATGAGGGCTTTAAAAAACAAATGGAATACTTAGGGGAACAGTTATAATAAAATAGGAACAAAATCGGTCCACTTTTAACCTGGTGATAGGTTGTCAGGATTCAAACCCAGCAGCCCTTGTGCACCAGGCGGCAGCTCTTTCCTTTGAGCTGTTCAGCTCACTGGAAAGTTCCTTGCTAACCTAAATGCTAGTACCTGTGTTGTTCTTGATTGCCTCTACCCTGGGATCTCTTGATTGAACTACCTACTTAAACCATCCATTGAACTTCCTTCCTTGTGTGATTATTGAGCTCCCAGCCAATCTCTCCTTTCATCTGCGGTCTCGTTCAAAATATACTGCTGCTCCTGTGTACCAACCTCTGGCTGAATCCTGACTATGCAACCTGCTTATCTATCAAACTATACTGCTGCTCCTGTGTACCAACCACTGGCTGAATCCTGACTATGCAACCTAATTATCTATCAAACTATACTGCTGCTCCTGTGTACCGACCTCTGACTGAATCCTGACTATACAACCTGCTTATCTATCAAACTATACTGCTGCTCCTGTGTACCAACCTCTGGCTGAATCCTGACTATGCAACCTAATTATCTATCAAACTATACTGCTGCTCCTGTGTACCGACCTCTGACTGAATCCTGACTATACAACCTGCTTATCTATCAAACTATACTGCTGCTCCTGTGTACCAACCTCTGGCTGAATCCTGACTATGCAACCTGCTTATCTATCAAACTATACTGCTGCTCCTGTGTACCAACCTCTGGCTGAATCCTGACTATGCAACCTAATTATCTATCAAACTATACTGCTGCTCCTGTGTACCAACCACTGGCTGAATCCTGACTATACAACCTGCTTATCTATCAAACTATACTGCTGCTCCTGTGTACCAACCTCTGACTGAATACTGACTACGCAACCTAATTATCTATCAAACTATACTGCTGCTCCTGTGTACCAACCTCTGACTGAATCCTGACTATACAACCTGCTTATCTATCAAACTATACTGCTGCTCCTGTGTACCAACCTCTGACTGAATACTGACTACGCAACCTAATTATCTATCAAAATATACTGCTGCTCCTGTGTACCAACCTCTGGCTGAATCCTGACTATGCAACCTGCTTATCTATCAAAATATACTGCTGCTCCTGTGTACCAACCTCTGACTGAATCCTGACTACGCTACCTGCCGGAGCTGCCCCTAGTGGCTGCAATACCACTACTCCAATCCAAGTCAGTTCTTAACACAGGCCCTCTTTAAATTACACATTGGATATCAATAAAACAATAAATTCAAATTGGAAATCTACTTGGTTGAAAATAAAACGGTCAAACCAAAATCATTAACCAACTAAGCTCTGGAGTCCAAATCACCCCTACATTAAAATCACAAGTGGATCCAATTGGTATGAATGTCTTCATGGCAGCTCATTAGTTGTCTCAGTAGAGGGAATGGCCCCCATGTGTCTGTGTGCACTCCCGATATCTGGGCGTACTCCTGATGAGATGGCGGAGGGTGTCCTGGTGGGATCTTCTCCCAGCTCTGGATCAGTGCATCACTGACTCCTGGAGAGTCTGTTGCACTACTTGGTAGTGTCAGATGCACTAATACATGGGTCCCGAGCCATCAAAAATGTAGGCACTTTTCAAAAATGATATAAATTACTACAGCAATGTACTCAAGTTCCCGAATGAAGAACATTTTTTATACTGGTGCAAAGCAGCTGAAATCCATTGAGAAACCCAACCCTACTAATAAATTTGGCGCCTTTTACTCCAGTACACTGTTCATCAAAACTGGCTTGCAAAATGCCAGTTTTGATTAATCGAGGTCAAAGGTTTTCCAAAGGGATTTCTGTCTGGGGAACTTTAGCGACAGTCAATAGAATAAATGCCTCCATTATTCAGGATCTGCCTGCACAATCTGGCCACATGAAGCTGGGCATTATCCTCCGCAGAAGAAATCCAGGGCCACCAGAACAGCGTTGGAATTCCATTGTCGGTCACATGGAGGACTGTGTGAACCTCCAAGCATATGCCTCCTCTTACCATCACTGACCCACCGATAATGCTGGATGATGTTACAGGCAGAATAACATTTACCGCAGCGTCTACAGAATTTCACATCAGAAGTGCCCTAGGTGATCCTGCACTCATCTGTGAACAGAATAGGGTGTCAATGTCAGTCCTTCCAATTCTGGTGTTGTCTGGTGAATGTCAATCAAGCTGTTGTTGGGCTCTCAGCACAGATCCCACTAATAATTCCACATTGGGTTCTCATGGTGTCTGTTTCTGACATTTTGGTCATGAAGACATACACACCGGTAGCTATTGAAGGATATTTTGTAGTGCTCTAGCAGTTCTCTTCCTATTCCCCCTCAAAGAAAGTGAAGATACCAGTCCTGCTACTGGGTTAAGCCCTGTACTCTTCTCGTCATGTATTTGTATCTGCTCCATGCTCTTAAGACACAGCAAGCCTTCATTTGTGCAAATCTGGAAGAGCTGGACTACCTGCACAACCTGATTAGGCTGCAGGTATCGCCTCGTGCTGCTGGTAGAGTCAAGGGCATTATCAAAACACAAAACTAGAAGAGAATAAGTCCGGGAAGATAAGGAAAGAAAAACATTTTGTGGCCTCCACCTGAAAATACCCCCCTTCAAAAAAATCTCTTTTTCAACAATATATATGCAGAGACTGATTACAGACAGTAACGGCGGGTCTATGGCTTTCTAAAGAAAGCTGAGGAGGATCTGTCTCTCTACAGGAAGTAGGGGTGGGTGTGTCTCGCTCTACAGAAAATGGGGGCAAGTCTTTGTCTCTCTGCAGGAAGTGGGGGCAAATCTTTGTCTCTGCAGGAAGAGAGTAGGTCTTTGCCTCACTAGATGAAGTGGAGGTGGGTCTTTGTCTTGCTTGAGGAAGTGGAGGCGGATCTGTGTCTCGCAAAGGAAGTGGAGAAAGGTTTGTGTCTCACTTGAGGTAGTGGAGGCAGGTATTTGTCTCACTACAGGAAGTGGAGGCAGGTCTTTGTCTCCTTATAGGAAGTGGGACGGTCTTTGTCTCTCTACAGGAAGAGGGCATGAGTCTTCGTCTCTTGACAGGAAGTAGAAGCAAGTCTGTCTCTCTTGAGGAAGTGGAGGCGAGATTTTGTTGTTCTACAGGAAAAGAGGTAGGTCTTCGTCTCTTGATAAGAAGTAGAGTGAGCCTTTGTTTCTCTAGAGGAAGTAGAGCCGGGTCTTTGTTGCTCTACAGTATGTGTGTGTAAATAGAAATGCAGCACTCACCCATATCACTTGAATTAAAAGCACTTTATTCCACAAACATGGACATCATGGCAAGCCGGTAAAAACAGGGGATAAAGCAGGGGAGAAGAGAAACAAGGGACTACGTCCATTTCGCGTCTTAGCTGACGATTCTACGGGTCCCTTCTATCAGATGACGTCTGTCCATGTGTGTGGAATAAAGGGCTTTTAATTCAAAGGATATGGGTGAGTGCTGCATTTCTACTTGCTGAATTCATGCTATACTCTGAGCTGTGCACCACCCAGACATATCCTATAAGAAGTGGTATATGGAAGGCCATCCATACGAATATTCACAGAATAAAAAGCTGGTGCCTCTTCACTCTTCTACGTGGTCCTGTGTAAACAGGGCTCACACTGCTGATAACTATGGTAGCCTATCTTTTACCTTGGTCTGCCTGGGAAAGAGACATTTCAAAGATTGTCAAATGGCAAAAGATTACCGATCGACGGTCACGTATTGGGTCCATGTAAACAGACATTAAAACATTACAATGATGCAGGCTTTCAGTTCAGGATAGGCAAGCCATTGGAGAGTGACAGGTGCAATGGATTTTAAGAAGTTAAGAAAGGGAAGTTTCGGCTCAAGTACTTCCAGTGTCGGCAGAATGCGGAGATCGAACACATTTGACACATGAAATAATATGCACATTTTTGGCAATATGAGACCATTTAAAAAATGTAGTCACTTGAGACATTGACTTAATATGCACCCACAGAGAATTGCATCTACCAACATGATAGGTGCCGGCAAAGTGATCACGAGCGGCAACCATATCATTTGTACAATGCAATTCATCTCTCTAACCTCTCATTCAAGAGTCAAGTTTTCCCAGATTACACTTCTCAACACAACTACATACTTTTTCTGCCTTAATGTCAAGCACGGATTGCTGAAAAGCACTAACTGGATTTTACTGAGTGCGCTATAATCTGTTTAGGTAAAGTACCTGTAATTAAGGAGTAAAAAAAAGACATGCATCACATTAAAGCCTCCTGATAACGGAAGAACTGGGTAATGCAAAAGTGACAGCTGATGCCCGGCGTACGCTTAAAGGAAAAGCTGAGGAAACAAAAAACGCTATCACTAAGTTTAGAAGGGTAATTACACGAGGAACGATGAGTGAACAAAATGAAAAGGAGACGGCAGAATATTTGAAGTCAAGATCACTTGTCTTAGACAAATTATGTGTGCAACCATAATTTGAAGGAAATATTTTACCTATATGAAAGAGTAGAAGACGCTTTGATCAGTGGAGATCCTCACTGATCCGTAAAATGGAGAAGCAGAAGCACGCAATGCTGCATACTACATAGACAAAGTATTGAGCCCAACTTTAGTCATGGAAGAGCAGAGATCTGACCCTAGGTTTTTGCCTTCAGTGTGGACCTTATGTGGGAATCCGGTAGGGTGACAATTCTGTGCCATTTTTTCTTAAAGGGTTTATCCAGGACTATTTTTTTTTCTTTTACTATGAGCCTAAAAACTAATCGGATGGTAGTTACTAACTACCTGCCTGTTATAGCTAGCGCATGCATACAACGGTCATTGACATCTTATTGACATCTCCAGCCGGCGGACTCAGCTGCTCAACATCAACATAGACGCTCTTCTTCTGGACTGCTCTGTCGACGATGGAGGTGACAACTATGACAGGTGGCTTCCTGCAGTTAGGCCGCGGGGAGCCGGCTGTCAATCAGTATGACATCGGTAGTCACGCCCGGTCAACAGAGACGAGCAGAAGAGAAGCCGCCGTCCGCTGAATCGATGACGGGAGAAGTCTGTGACTCCTCTGTGCTGGCAGAGACCGGTGCCAGGCACAGCAGGCAAGCAGTTAGCAACTGCCTATTAGATTTTAGACCATTAGAAAAAAAAATAGACCTGGACAACCGAATTTAACTATTCTGAGAACTTTATGCTATAATTTTATAATTCCCTGGATCATTTCTTTCATCTCCTGATCTTCTATGTATACTTGGTCTTTATAGGAAAAAGAGCAATTATGGACAAAATCTAGACAAAAAAAAATTTATGAAGCCATATACGTTTCCCTACAATATCACAGGTGAGCTGTAATACTAGTTCAGGGTGTGGATGTAAAGGATGACGAGATGGTTGCGTCCGGTGAACTATACTCATGCCAGTTTGGCCAATATCGGATTTAGAACCCTTTGGCCAACAGAGGAGATGATTGTGAGGTCCAGAACATGTGCATATCCTTTTTTTTTCTAAAACAAGAAATAGACGCTAGTGGTAAGTGACTTCCACAAAGTCCCCTCTAAATGGGGTTGTCTTCTGCTGCCCCTTTGGAATCCATTTCTCGGTTAGAACTTGGGCTCATTGGAGAGGTTTCAAATCCTCTGGTTGGCCAATCGGCCCCTATGTTATCACCCTAATAGAATGACTCTTTAATAAATATATGGCCTCTAATGTTGAATAGAAAATATTCAAGAATCACAGAAGAAAAATAATAAAAGAAGAAGACCAGCACAGTAGCGACGTCCACCTAAGCCTCGGGGACAAAAAACCCTCACAATCTTTGAGCTCATCCTCACAATGATCAGATATATCTCAAAACAAATATTGTGGATGTTATTTTTTTTTCATCTCAGTTTCTAATCCTTGGGGATATGTGTGAGGATACACTGTGCATATTTACATGGCTGGCAGGGATGAAAGTCACCTAGAACTGCATAAGACCGCATTAGAAGCTTGGAGCAAGTGAAGGGTTACTTCTAAATGTTTCGGTGCCAGTGACCCTTAGACTCAGAAGATAACGGCCATGAGGACAGAATCGGAAATAGTAAGAGTTTATTTGGAAGATTTTAGGACTCATTTTTGGTTTAACTTTTGCAGATAAAGATTTTTGGACACCTCCCATATATATTTATTTACTAAATACTACAGTGGCATGTAAAAGTTTGGGCACCCCCTGGTCAAAATTACTGTTATTACGAACAGTTAAGCGAGCTGAAGATGAAATGATCTCTAAAAGGCCTAAAATTAGAGATGACACATTTCCTTTGTATTTTAGAAAATAAAAAATATAGCCATTTTTTACGTTTTAAAATTTGCAAAAAGGAAAATGGGCCAATGCAAAAGTTTGCGCAACTTTTAAAATTTGTGTGCTCAGATAACTTTGACCAAGGTTTCAGACCTTAATTAGCCTGTTAGGGTTATGGCTTGTTCACTATCATCGTTAGGAAAAGCTAAATTTCCCAGCTATATAAAAACCCAGCCTCCTCTAAAGTTGTACCAAAAAACAGCAGCCATGGGTTCTACTAATCAGCTGCCTAGCACTCTGAAAATGGTGAAGGCCCACAAAGCAGGAGAAGGCTATAAGAAGATAGCAAAGTGTTTTCAAGTTGCCCTTTCCTCAGTTCAAAATGCAATTAAGAAGTGGCAGTTAACAGGAACAGTGGAGGTCAAGATAAGATCTGGAAGACCAAACAAAATTTCAGTGAGATGTTGGTAGGATTGCTAGAGAGGTTGTGGTATGTTGTCGTGGTACATTGCGCCTGCGCATTGTCCATTGGCGATCAGCGCATGCGTGGATCGCTAATGCACAAAGTGCAAGCGCGGGTCGTCTGCAGCTTGTAATCACTCTCATGCTGCAGTGCAGACGAGTCATATAACGCTGGAGGAAAGAGGCGGAGAGAGATGGGGACAGCCACAGATACTAACTGCGCATGCGCCAGATTCCCAGCCCCGCAGTGTGAATACATAAGAACACACTGCAGGGCGGGAACACTAGATCAGCTGATGTGACTTGCAGGGCAGCGCGCACATGACAGAAATATGAGAGCACAGCGCAGGCACCAGGTAAGTGAATACAAACAGAGGAGGCGGCACCCGGCGTACTGAGGGGAAGACTGACAGCTGGGAGGCGAATGAGTCCGGGGGAAAAGACGTGCCCCCAGACAGAATACAAGTATGGCGCGAAATTTATAAAACTTAATATTTCAGCGTTATTAGGAAGCACAAACATAAGAGCCACCTTCACAGAATGCAGCCTTAGTACTGCAGAAGGTGGCTCTTTTACTTAAAAACGCCCTGGGGGGGGTGACAGGTTCCCTTTAAGTATTGCACAAGTGTGGCTCCCTCAATAGACACTGCCCAGGCACTGCAAAACAATAAACACTACACAAGCGCGGGATTTACAGTGACGTCGGCGCAACCCTGGGAACATAACTCAAACTGCATGGGCAAGGGCAACCCTTACTGAACGCAATGAAGCACATTCCTATGACTAAACGAACAGGTAAGATAAAATTATATAAAGTGCTTTTTTATAAGAATTACAGCCACAATTTTAATGGAACAAACATGTTAGTGATGCACAAAAAAGAGGCGCCAGGCGAAAAAAAACATGAAACTAAACCTAAATATACAGTTGTGCTCAAAAGTTTACATACCCCAGCAGAATTTTTGACATACTTGTATGTTGGAACATGACAACGATCCAAAACACAAGGTCAAGTTGACCTGTCATTGGCTACAGCAGAACAAAGTGAAGGTTCTGGAGTGGCCATCTCAGTCTCCTGACCTCAATATCATTGATCCACTCTGGGGAGATTTCAAGCGCGCAGTTCATGCTAGACAGTGCAGGAATTTACAGAAACTGGAGGCTTTATGCCAAGAAGAGTGGGCAGAACTCAGAGAATAAAGAACCTCATCCACAATAACAACAACAGACTTCAAGCTGTCATTGATGTTAGATGAGGCAATACACAGTATAAATAAATGGGGTATGTGAACTTTTGATCGGGGTCATTTGGATGTTTTGGGTTGTCATTATGATGTAAAAAGAGAAAACACAGTAGTTTGACAATAAATGGCTTCACCCAACCACTAACCATGAGTGGAGAAAAAGTTTTGGTGTTACCATTCCTATTCTCTGAAAAATAGGCCAAGAAAGCAAAAATTTTGCCTGGGTATGTAAACTTTTGAGCACAACTGTATATTCATCACTGCTCTGCCTATAAAAATGCTCAAAAAAACTTGTTTCGCTAACATAATATAAATGTCAAAAAATTAGACCACCTAAATTATGAACGGTGTTTGCAGCTGGAGCTCTTTTTACTAGCGGAAGACATTTTTTTTTAGTATTTTTTTGTTTAATAAAAATGAAAAAGCAATGTATGATCAACCTAAAGCCTCAGTCAATCGTTATATTTTATTAATAGTAATATTTCCTGGAATTCCATTTGCTCTGAACAGTATATGCATAATTAATTTATTGCATTGCCTTGGCTATAAATATTTTACAGATTGAAGAAATTATTTTAGGTTTTTTTTTGCTTGTTTGTTTTTGGATAAAGCTGTGATGCTGGAATAATGATTGTCATGTTTGAGCCCGGCGAACGTGAAGTATACTGTAGTCTGTAACGTTCTCGGATTGGCACATTTAATACTATAAAACAGTGCCTCTAATTTCGCAGAATCATAGACCTGAGTAGAACCCATAACTCTTGGAGATGGTAAAAGCTCTCCCGACAGCTTTATAATTGTTGCCCCGATGATTAACTGCAAATATAAAGCAGAAAATAATCATTTTACTTGCATTTATCGGATAAGAGCTACACTTCTAGACTGCCGTATTTAGAGATAAGCTACTTCCAGGCAGAGTTTGTTATTTCAGCATTTCTCCATGTACACAGGGCGATGCTGCAGTGTAGGAACGGCCGGCAGTATATCAGCCCCTGGCACTGTCTTCATTAGCAGAAAAAAAAGCCTATTTAAAGAAAAGTGCTTAGCAAAGGCGAACACTAAAGAAAGTTGTCAACTACTTAGACAACTTCTCATACCCCTCGTTTGGCCCCCTTAAAATAATAAAGCCTATACCCACCTCCCGTGTCGACCTCGTTCCCGAGGAATAGGCGCAGGCTCGGACTGGCCCACAGGGTAACAGGAGAATCCCCCGGTGGGCCCCTGTGCAGACCTGGGCACCCAGCCTCACTGTATGGGCAGTACTTGGCATAATTCACTTGACTCAGAAAAAAACAGCATCTCATCATTCATTAACCAAACTACCAAGTTTATTAATAAATACAGATAGAAGTAAATTTGTGACAATGATAGTGTAATATTTGTATGCAGGTGAAAAGTGGGCTCCCCCCACAGCCAATGTTACTGGTGGGCCCTTGGCACCCCAGTACGACACTGTATAGGCGCTCCACATCCCGGGGATTCCGTGGAGTTGTGGGGACACGTGACGCCAGCGCCCAATCAGTGCTGGCATCACTGTCCCCACCTCCTATCGAATTGAGCAGGAAGAGGAAGTCAGGGATCATCAGCACCCCTGACTTCCTCTTAATGTTCCATTTGTCCAAAGGCGGGGACAGTGATGCCAGCGTGGATTGGGCACCGGTGGCCGTGTCACAACAGCACATGAACCCCGAGAACACGAGTGCTGACACTGCTGGTACGGTGCCGGTAACGCGGTAGGCTTTATTATTTTAAACGGAGCAAAATATTTTGATCAAGAAGGGCTTGTCCTACTAGTGGACAACCCTTTTAAGTCTTTGTTGTCATCCTCAGCTGTAAGGCACATGGCAATATTCCGCTGGTACCATGCCATCCATGTATAGTGATTTAACAAACTGACATTTACTAATACCTAAAATCAAATTTATATTACAACCATTTAAAAAATTTTAAAGACAAAATGCCACAGTACCTGCAGATAAAGTAATTTGATCGTTATTAAACATACAATATACCCCTAAATGGCCCTACCGGACCCTGATAAACCCTTCCTACCAGCGGAGGTTGGCACCCTAGGTTGTTCGCAATGTGGCGCCCCCGCTCACCGATGGCTTACCCTGGATGCAACCTAGTAATCCCTCGATAAATATATAAATGCAACCAGTCAATAACAAATAGCCCAAAACACAGGAAAAAATGGTGCCGTGTTGACTAGGAAGAGAAAAAGGGGTGTAGAAAATAGTGAACCCAAGAAGGTGATGTCATTGCAATTGTTGATGCCAACAGTCAGCCTTCTACTTCTCAGGAACCAAATACAGACAATTAACAATCAAATATAAACCAAGAAACGAGCTAACAAAAAACTATTTGGATACCCCGACACTGATAACATAATTCAAGGGCAGAGGTGAAAGGCCTGATCTGACTTGCCCTCCACTCTCCCTAATTTGGTTGTCCCTACCTTACTGCGGAGGTTGGCACCCTAGATTTATTTGCAAATGGCGCCCCCGCTTTCGTCGGCTCACCCTCACTTACCCTTCACACTTACCCTCTTGACTCTCCAAAAAAGATAAGGGTAGCTAAGAGAGAACAAGGGATACCTGAAATATGGGTGCTAGGGACAATCAGTAAGTACGCCCAGATCCCACAGTTTTAAATTAGTGCGCTCAAGGGTAATAGTGGGGGTGTCCAACCTGGTCAGGTGCAATAGTGAGTGCAACACATAATTAATAGGAGTAGACAAATGTGCTAGTCCGCTGGACTTTTTGTTTTTGCATACGGGGTCATACCACCCCCAACTCAACATTGGTCTGCTCACTAATCAATGCACTTTAGACCGCACCCAAGACTCTCACTTTTTTTTTTTTATCTCAGAGCCAAACATTATCGGTGCCCTTTTGTTATACCCCTTTGTGTGTTCCCCATGTTGAACAGAACCCTATATCACTATTGCAACATTGCCCTATTGCACTAGACCCAAAGCGGCACTCAAACAAAATGAGATCTTATCTGGGGTCCAGATGATAAACGAATGCCTCAATGCGTTTCCCTTCCATAATGCGAATTCATTAGGAGGCGAATGGATCAGCCGATGCCAGAGGACATCCTGGTTGCACGGTGGCAAGTGTCACAACAGCACATGAACCCCGAGAACACAAGTGCTGACACTGCGGGTACGGTGCAGGGGCACGGGAGGCGAGTATAGGCTTTATTATTTTATCGGAGCAAAACACTTTGATCAAGAAGGGCTTGTCCTACTAGTGGACAACCCCTTTAAGTCTTTGTTGTCATCCTCAGCTGTAAGACACATGGCAATATTCTGCTGGTTCCATGCCATGATAAGGAACATATAAAACACGTATCTAGGAAACAAGGGCAGAATCACTATGGTAGTGGGCTCAGGTAAGGTATACATGGATGGATGGAAGAGGGATGGTAGTTTGCCTATTGGGCTCTATGGATACATGCACCAGTTTTGTGTCTATTTATGAAGGGCTGCCATCGGGGCATTACTGCCATTACTGATGTATGGGGCCCGGTGTGTTGTGAACTCCGTTTTCAGGCTCCCTCTTGTGGTCACAGATGGTATTGTGTGACTTTGGTTTTTTGGCTCCCCCTGGTGGTTTGGTTTATTATCCTGCGGGTCTGCTGGATCAGCTGCCTCGTTATTCACCAGGGAGGCTCCTATTTAGCTCTGCTTCACTTCCACTTGTTGCCGGCTGTCAATGTATTCAGTGCTATTCTGATTACTCCTGATTATCTCGTTTTCTGCCTCTTCAAGATAAGCTAAGTTCTGTTTGAATATTTTTTGCTCATCTGCCTGCAATATGATTTCTGTGTATGATGAGTCTAGTCCAGCTTGCTAACATGTGATTTCTTTTTGCTGGTAAGCTCTGGGGTACGGAGTTGCTTCCCCCGCACCGTTACTTGGTGCGGGGGCTCGAGCAATCTCTGCATGGATATTTTGAATAGGGTTTTTTATTGACCGCACAGTTCCCTTCCTATTTTCTGCTATCTAGTATTAGCGGGCCTCATTTGCTAAATCTGATTTCATCTCTGCGTTTGTGCTTTCCCCTTAACTCACTGTTAATATTTGTGGGGGGCTATTCTATATCTTTGGGGTCATTCCACTGAGGCAAGAGAGGACTTTCTTTCCCTCCAGGAATAGTCAGTTTCTCAGGCCGTGACGAGACGTCTAGGATTTTTTAGGTAACGTTCCACGGCTGCCTATAGTTGTTTGCGGATAGGATCAGGTTGCGGTCAATCTAGTTACCACTTCCCCAGAGCTAGTTAAAAAAAAAATCACATGTTAGCAAGCTGGACTAGACTCATCATACACAGAAATCATATTGCAGGCAGATGAGCAAAAAATATTCAAACAGAACTTAGCTTATCCTGAAGAGGCAGAAAACGAGATAATCAGGAGTAATCAGAATAGCACTGAATACATTGACAGCCGGCAACAAGTGGAAGTGAAGCAGAGCTAAATAGGAGCCTCCCTGGTGAATAACGAGGCACCTGATCTAGCAGACCCGCAGGATAATAAACCAAACCACCAGGGGGAGCCAAAAAACCAAAGTCACACAATACCATCTGTGACCACAAGAGGGAGCCTGAAAACGGAGTTCACAACACCGGTGAGCAGAAGCAAAGAGGAAGTCCCGGACTGGGTGAGACACGCTGCGCATTCAGACTGCGTGGCACATTGGGGCCCGGGCTAGTTACTTTACTTTGCTTTATTGGGCCCCAGTCACTCACATCCACAGCTACTTACATTGTATGGCCACAGAAGAGGGGACCGGCCGCGTCTGACATCAAACACTGCCGGCCCGCCCTCTGTTCCTAAGCTGCGGGAGCGCCCCGGGCCCTTGTAGCACATTATATGAAGTAGCTCAGGGCCCGAAAGTGATGATGTGCACACGAGTGCCCTCCCGGCAAACCTCTGAATCCCCCATTCACCCACCAGCTACTCTTCTTGTGCCCCCATCCCTGCTCAGACAAACCAAATGCTGCTGGCTATGTATGCGACATGGTGTTCAATGGGAACTGTTAATGTGTGACTGGTGAGAACACGGTGCAGAAGCTGAGTTTTTCCAAGAGTGGGGGCGTGACTGTGGAAGGTTTGAGGGGTGGAGGCGGAGATGGGGTGGAGCTTGGGTGGAGTCTCAAGGGGGCCCGAAAATGTTGCCAGTATGGGGCCTTGAAATTCCTAGTGGCAGCCCTGCTTTTATGCCTCTACTTCATCATGAATTTTTGCACGGTAATAAAAAATATACATATCATACATGTACTGTGACATCATAAAGTGTCTTATTCCTGTGCTGTGATCTCACAGATGATATCATAAATATCATTATTATTATTATGTATTATCTCTGTACTGTGACATCACTGTGTGTATTATCCCTGTACTGTGACATCACTGTGTGTATTATCCCTGTACTGTGACATCACTGTGTGTATTATCTCTGTACTGTGACATCACTGTGTGCAATATCTCTGTACTGTGACATCACTGTGTGTATTATCTCTGTACTGTGACATCACTGTGTGCATTATCTCTGTACTGTGACATCACTGTGTGTATTATCCCTGTACTGTGACATCACTGTGTGTATTATCCCTGTACTGTGACATCACTGTGTGTATTATCTCTGTACTGTGACATCACTGTGTGCAATATCTCTGTACTGTGACATCACTGTGTATTATCTCTGTACTGTGACATCACTGTGTGTATTATCCCTGTACTGTGACATCACTGTGTGTATTATCTCTGTACTGTGACATCACTGTGTGTATTATCCCTGTACTGTGACATCACTGTGTGTATTATCCCTGTACTGTGACATCACTGTGTGTATTATCCCTGTACTGTGACATCACTGTGTGTATTATCCCTGTACTGTGACATCACTGTGTATTATCCCTGTACTGTGACATCACTGTGTGTATTATCCCTATACTGTGACATCACTGTGTGTATTATCCCTGTACTGTGACATCACTGTGTATATTATCCCTGTACTGTGACATCAGTGTGTGTATTATCCCTGTACTGTGACATCACTGTGTGTATTATCCCTGTACTGTGACATCACTGTGTGTATTATCCCTGTACTGTGACATCACTGTGTGTATTATCCCTGTACTGTGACATCACTGTGTGTATTATCCCTGTACTGTGACATCACTGTGTGTATTATCCCTGTACATGGAAATGGTGCTATTGATTGAGACATTGAGACCTGTGAAGTAGCCACAAGGGGTGCACATACTGTAGTCATATTTAGGCTCTTGAGCCAGAGCGGGATCAAAAAGGTCCCTTGGCCCTATATGAGGAGACCAGTACTACTAAAAATCAAAATTAGTAATCTTGCAGTTTTCACAATGTCCACTGGGGCTTTTTTCTTACATTGATACTTTCTGGGTTTTTCTTTTTTTTTCAAGGAGGAGTTTTCAGCAGGCTTCTTATCATCAGAGGCAGGGATAAAATGACAGATAGCACTTCTGTACACAGCTGATAACACAAGATCCACCAATCACAATAGGTGATGTCACAGCTCACCTCCTCCTCCTGTACAATGACTGATAACACCTCTATATACAGTAGATAACACAGGATCCACCATTCACAGTAGGTGATGTCACAGCTCACCTCCTCCTCCTGTACAATGATTGATAACACCTCTATATATACAGTAGATAACAGGATCCACCAATCACAATAGGTGATGTCACAGCTCACCTCCTCCTCCTGTACAATGACTGGTAACACCTCTATATACAGTAGATAACACAGGATCCACCATTCACAATAGGTGATATCACAGCTCACCTCCCCCTCCTGTACAATGACTGATAACACCTCTATATACAGTAGATAGCACATCATTCACCATTCACAATAGGTGATGTCACAGCTCACCTCCTCTTATCCCAGTACAATGACTGATAACACCTCTATATACAGTAGATAACACAGGATCCACCATTCACAATAGGTGATGTCACAGCTCACCTCCTCCTCCTGTACAATGACTGGTAACACCTCTATATACAGTAGATAACACAGGATCCACGATTCACAATAGGTGATATCACAGCTCACCTCCCCCTCCTGTACAATGACTGATAACACCTCTATATACAGTAGATAGCACATCATTCACCATTCACAATAGGTGATGTCACAGCTCACCTCCTCTTATCCCAGTACAATGACTGATAACACCTCTATATACAGTAGATAACACAGGATCCACCGTTCACAGTAGGTGATGTCACAGCTCACCTCCTCCTCCTGTACAATGACTGGTAACACCTCTATATACAGTAGATAACACAGGATCCACGATTCACAATAGGTGATATCACAGCTCACCTCCCCCTCCTGTACAATGACTGATAACACCTCTATATACAGTAGATAGCACATCATTCACCATTCACAATAGGTGATGTCACAGCTCACCTCCTCCTCCTGTACAATGACTGATAACACCTCTATATACAGTAGATAACACAGGATCCACCATTCACAACAGGTGATTTCACAGCTCACCTCCTCCCTTGAAAATGGCCTAAGTGCTAGGCACGCACTGAAATCATAGTCATTGGTGATGTGAGAACTTAAAACCATGAAAGGCAAAAGGGCCGAGTATAGAGCCATCCTGCAACAACCAATATAGAAAAATAAAAAGGATAAAAAGTGACACATCCAAAGCGAAGAAGTCAAAAGATCGACGCACAAGAATGAGCGACAGATCATTTCCTGGAGGAGATCCCGCCCCGGGTGCAGGAAGATTAATGACCTGGTGTAACATGAGACCGTGCTGGCAATGATCGCTCCGCTGAAGTCAATCCTGGGTATAAGGAATTCATTCATCATAATCCCGCACCGTATGAGTGACGTGGACGTCCGCGACACAGCCGAGCATCATAGATTTATATTAAGGCCACGGAGCTAAAGGAAGGCACTTTGTCATTCACAACCAAATGAATACGGAGGGAAAGCGACGCAGAGAACGTGCGCGACACACGGGGAGGCCGCCAGCATCGGAAAGGAGTCCATCCCTGGTCATTCACCAACGATCAAACACAAATTAAAGATGATTCAGGTACAGCATAATCCAAAGTACAACATCCCCTGCCAGAGGCGTGAACAGGAAGAGGTGCCTGTCACTGCCGGTGGAGGGAGTTCAGTGACTGGGGCGGAGCGGCAATACCCGACACGGCCAATGGACAAGAGAGGCAAGGTTATAGCGAAAAGAAAAAAGGGTCTTCTATATAATCCCACACAACCCATGTCAGTCACTGGTTACCAGAAGGGAGAAAATTATTTCTAGTGCGTTCTGCGACAGCGGAGCTGTGTATTATGATGTTCTGCAGCAGCTGAGGTGTGAGCTATGTGCTTCTGCAGCAGCTGAGGTGTATTATGTGGTTCTGTAGCAGCTGAGGTGTATTATGAGGCTCTGCAGCATCTGAGGTGTATTATGAGGTTCTGCAGCAGCTGAGGTGTATTATGTGCTTCTGCAGCAGCTGAGGTGTATTATGTGGTTCTGCAGCAGCTGAGGTGTATTATGAGGTTCTGCAGCAGCTGAGGTGTATTATGTGGTTCTGCAGCAGCTGAGGTGTATTATGAGGTTCTGCAGCAGCTGAGGTGTATTATGTGCTTCTGCAGAAGCTGAGGTGTATTATGAGGTTCTTCAGCATCTGAGGTGTATTATGTGCTTCTGCAGCAGCTGAGGTGTATTATGAGGTTCTGCAGCAGCTGAGGTGCATTATGTTTTTCTTCAGCATCTGAGGTGTATTATGAGGTTCTGCGGCAGCTGAGGTGAATTATGAGGTTCTGCAGCAGCTGAGGTGTATTGAGGTTCTTCAGCATCTGAGTTGTATTATGCGGTTCTGCAGCAGCTGAGGTGTATTATGAGGTTCTGCAGCAGCTGAGGTGTATTGAGGTTCTTCAGCATCTGAGTTGTATTATGCGGTTCTGCAGCAGCTGAGGTGTATTATGTGGTTCTGCAGCAGCTGAGGTGTATTATGAAGTCCTGCACTAGCTGAGGTGTATTATGTGCTTCTTCAGCATCTGAGTTGTATTATGAGGTTCTGCGGCAGCTGAGGTGAATTATGAGGTTCTGCAGCAGCTGAGGTGTATTGAGGTTCTTCAGCATCTGAGTTGTATTATGCGGTTCTGCAGCAGCTGAGGTGTATTATGAGGTTCTGCAGCAGCTGAGGTGTATTATGAGGTTCTGCAGCAGCTGAGGTGTATTATCTGCTTCTGCAGAAGCTGAGGTGTATTATGTGCTTCTTCAGCATCTGAGTTGTATTATGTGGTTCTGCAGCAGCTGAGGTGTATTATGAGGCTCTGCAGCAGCTGAGGTGTATTATGAACTCCTGCACTAGCTGAGGAGGGCCATTTTGGGGGTTTTGTGTGAAATTATGTCCAATTTGCCTTTTTTCTCTGTGTTTTTTTGTGTTCCAATACACACAAAGGAAATAGATGTGTAATTGCAGTAATTTTCTGGAACTATTTCAAGGGTGCCAACACTTTGCGCCATGCCTGGGTTTCATTGTATGGTAGTATATCATGACTGAAGGAATGAGAAATTATTTTATGAAAACTGCAGCAAGCAGCCCAGTAAGCGACACATCACTGGAATCAGGGTCTCTGCCCCTACATAGCGCTGCTCTCAGAGCACAAACCTGATGGCCTATTTGCGTTAATACGTCGCTGAACCGCTATAACTCTGCAGAGCCGCCCGGTATCGCCTGCATCCTTTCCATGTAACAGTGTGCTTTTAATTATGTGCACATTTTCCTTTACCGCCTTCACGCAAACATCTAAACGCTCCTATATCTGCGGTTCTGCGCTCGTCCTCGGCTCCGGGCTTCCGCTGTCGTCCATTATTATAGTTGTATATAACGGAGCATTCATCTTAATAACGTTATAACCTGCCGACCTGATCTCGTGACACGTGGAAAGGGGAAAAGTTCTGAAATGTCCCAAATCTCACATTTTTTAGTTTCCAATTATTGCACTTTTTTGTCTTGTTTTAGGTGTTTCTTGGCCTGATTTCTACATATTACAACCTCAAATAAAGGAATATACGGCGTGTAAGAGATGCTTAGGAGATTGATATTGCCGGCAGTTTAGATAGAAGGTGCAGAGATTTAATGCTCGTCTTCCAAGGAGAAAATGTAGATTAAGAATTCATTGGCATTCATAAAGATTAACAGCATTATGCGGGGACATTATTCACCCGGAGTTCGTGAGTTATGGATTAAGGCAGATGATTGCTTTTGTTGACGGAAGGTGTAGGACGGCGGTTATGATTCATCTTCGCAAAGATAAAGAACTTTCCGAAGACGCCGCGAGACTTGTGTTATTCGCCATAATATCCCGGTGTATCCGTAATAAGCCCGTCATTAGCGGGTCAGGACAGCATTGTTTTAGCGCCACCTGCATAAATCTTTGTCAAGTCTGACTTCTATTATATGAGACCAACTGCTCGGATGATTTCTTGTAGACCTGGTCTTTGATATTTCATGGGATTGTGCCATCAGGAACGGACTGTGTAAATCACGTTTATAGGTAAATGTATTTTTTTCTCATATCACTATAAGAAAAACAAAAGTGAAAATCTTGCAATTTTCACACAGGTCACTAGGCCTTATATTAGACTCAATTCCTGTTCTGTACAGATAATTTTTCAGCAGTCTTAATATTATTACAGATAAGAATGCAACGACTGATACCTTTATATACAGCAGAAAACACAGGATCCAACATTCACAATAGGCAATGTCACAGCTCAACTCCTCCTCCTGTACAATGACTGATAACACCTCTATATACAGTAGATAACACAGGATCCACCATCCACAATAGGTGATGTCACAGCTCACCTCCTCCCCCTGTACAATGACTGATAACACCTCTATATACAGTAGATAGCACAGGATCCACCATTCACAATAGGTGATGTCACAGCTCACCTCCTCCTCCTGTACAATGACTGACAACACCTCTATATACAGCAGATAACACAGGATCCACCATTCACAATAGGTGATGTCACAGCTCACCTCCCCCTCCTGTACAATGACTGATAACACCTCTATATACAGTAGATAACACAGGATCCACCATTCACAATAGGTGATATCACTGCTCACCTCCTCCTCCTGTACAATGACTGATAACACCTCTATATACAGTAGATAACACAGGATCCACCATTTACAATAGGTGATGTCACAGCTCACCTCCTCCTGTACAGTGACTGATAACACCTCTATATACAGTAGATAACACAGGATCCACCATTCACAATAGGTGATGTCACAGCTCACCTCCTCCTGTACAATGACTGATAACACCTCTATATACAGTAGATAACACAGGATCCACCATTCACAATAGATGATGTCACAGCTCACCTCCTACTCCTCCTGTACAGTGACTGATAACACCTCTATAGACAGTAGATAACACAGGATCCAACATTCACAATAGATGATATCACAGCTCACCTCCTCCTCCTCCTCCTGTACAATGACTGATAACACCTCTATATACAGTAGATAACACAGGATCCAACATTCACAATAGATGATGTCACAGCTCACCTCCTCGTCCTGTACAATGACTGACAACACCTCTATATACAGCAGATAACACAGGATCCACCATTCACAGTAGAGGATGTCACAGGTCACCTCCTCCTCCTGTACAATGACTGATAACATCTTTATATACAGTAGATAACACATGATCCACCAATGACAATAGAGGATGTCACAGCTCACTTCCACCTCCTGTACAATGACTGATAACACCTCTATATACAGTAGATAACACAGGGTCCACCATTCACAATAGGTGATGTCACAGCTCACCTCCTCCTGTACAATGACTGATAACACCTCTATATACAGTAGATAACACAGGATCCACCATTCACAATAGGTGATGTCACAGCTCACCTCCTCCTGTACAATGACTAATAACACCTCTATATACAGTAGATAACACAGGATCCACCATTCACAGTAGGTGATGTCACAGCTCACTTCCACCTCCTGTACAATGACTGATAACACCTCTATATACAGTAGATAACACAGGGTCCACCATTCACAATAGGTGATGTCACAGCTCACCTCCTCCTGTACAATGACTGATAACACCTCTATATACAGGAGATAACACAGGATCCACCATTCACAATAGGTGATGTCACAGCTCACCTCCTCCTGTACAATGACTGATAACACCTCTATATACAGTAGATCAGAGGTCCCCAACCTTTTTTGCACCAGGGACCGGCTTGAAGCAAGACCAGTTTTCCATGGCCCGGTGGGGGTGGGGCAGGGGCGGGGCTTTGGTCATATGGGGGTGGGGTTATGGAGGGATGGAGCTTAGTGCATACTTATCATATAATTATGACATTTATAATGAGAATGTGATTCAACTTACCATAGGTTCAGAATGAGTGGGAGCACCATGCTTGTTTCCCTGGTGCTCTGCACCATTATTGCCCCATAGCTGTGCCATATAGTGCTCTGCACCATTATTGCCCCATAGCTGTGCCATATAGTGCTCTGCACCGTTTATTATTGCCCCATAGCTGTGCCATACAGTGCTCTGCACCATTATTGCCCCATAGCTGTGCCATATAGTGCTCTGCACCATTGCCCCATAGCTGTGCCATATAGTGCTCTGCACCGTCCATTATTGCCCCATAGCTGTGCTATACAGTGCTCTGCACCGTTCATTATTGCCCCATAGCTGTGCTGCTGCTGCAATAAAAATAATAAAACACATACTCACCTGTCTTGCTTGCAGCTCCTCGGCGCCATCTTCCCGGCGTCTCTCCGCACTGACTGATCAGGCAGAGGGCGCCGCGCACACTATATGCATCATCGCGCCCTCTGACCTGCAGTCAGTGCGGAGAGAGAGACGCCGGGAAGATGGAGACAGCGCCCGGCGTGTGGAACGAGGATAGGTGAATATGTCATACTTACCTGCTCCCGGCGTCCCGCTCCTTCCCCCGGACAGCTGGTCTTCGGTGCCGCAGCCTCTTCCTCTATCAGCGGTCACCGGCACCGCTGATTAGAGAAATGAATTATGCGGCTCCGCCCCTATGGGAGGTGGAGCAGCCTATTAATTTCTCTAATGAGCGGTCCCACGTGACCGCTGAACAGGGGCGCCGCGGACCGGCTGAAAAACCCCAACGGCCCGGTCCTGGTCCGCGGACCGGCGGTTGGGGACCTCTGCAGTAGATAACACAGGATCCACCATTCACAGTAGGTGATGTCACAGCTCACTTCCACCTCCTGTACAATGACTGATAACACCTCTATATACAGTAGATAACACAGGATCCAACATTCACAATAGATATCACAGCTCACCTCCTCCTCCTGCTGTACAATGACTGATAACACCTCTATACACAGTAGATAACACAGGATCCACCATTCAAAATAGATGATGTCACAGCTCACCTCCTCCTCCTGTACAATGACTGATAACAGCTCTATATACAGTAGATAACACAGGATCCACCATTCACCATAGGTGATGTCACAGCTCACCTCCTCCTCCTGTACAATGACTGATAACACCTCTATATATAGTAGGTAACACAGGATCCAACATTCACAATAGATGATATCACAGCTCACCTCCTCCTCCTCCTGTACAATGACTGATAACACCTCTATATACAGTAGATAACACAGGATCCACCATTCACAATAGATGATGTCACAGCTCACCTCCTACTCCTCCTGTACAATGACTGATAACACCTCTATAGACAGTAGATAACACAGGATCCAACATTCACAATAGATGATGTCACAGCTCACCTCCTCCTCCTGTACAATGACTGACAACACCTCTATATACAGCAGATAACACAGGATCCACCATTCACAGTAGAGGATGTCACAGGTCACCTCCTCCTCCTGTACAATGACTGATAACATCTTTATATACAGTAGATAACACAGGATCCACCAATGACAATAGAGGATGTCACAGCTCACTTCCACCTCCTGTACAATGACTGATAACACCTCTATATACAGTAGATAACACAGGATCCACCATTCACAATAGGTGATCTCACAGCTCACCTCCTCCTGTACAATGACTGATAACACCTCTATATACAGTAGATAACACAGGATCCAACATTCACGATAGATATCACAGCTCACCTCCTCTTCCTCCTGTACAATGACTGATAACACCTCTATACACAGTAGATAACACAGGATCCACCATTCAAAATAGATGATGTCACAGCTCACCTCCTCCTCCTGTACAATGACTGATAACACCTCTATATACAGTAGATAACACAGGATCCACCATTCACCATAGGTGATGTCACAGCTCACCTCCTCCTCCTGTACAATGACTGATAACACCTCTATATACAGTAGGTAACACAGGATCCACCATTCACAATAGGTGATATCACAGCTCACCTCCTCCTCCTGTACAATGGCTGATAACATGAGATAAGCGTGAGTGTCAACGGAAAGAGGACAGCCTATTTCCAACAGAGCCGAGGAGTGAGACAGGGCTGCAGCCTCAGTCCAACGCTCTTTAAAGGGAATCTGTCACCCCAAAATCGGGGGTTTATCTACAGTATTACAGAATGCTGTAGAAAAGCCCCTGATGCCGGTGGCCTTAGCTTATAGGCAAATTTTGGGGTTACAGATTCAATTTAACATCTACATCAATGAGCTGGCGGTGGTCCTAGAGTCCTCCTCAGCACCAAGACTCACCCTTCATGGCACCCAGGTGAAATTTCTGCTGTATGCTGATGACCTCGTGCTGTTATCACCAACCGAGAAAGGCCTCGAAGATCATCTGAAAATCCTAGAGACCTTCAGCAGCACATGGGCACTGCCAATCAACAAGAAGAAAACTAATATCACCATGTTCCAGAAAAGAAAGCAGAAACCTGCCGGCCATCGTACCTTTATGATAGACAACTGTCCACTTACAGAAACCAACAGGTACACCTACCTGGGCCTAGAACTCAGCCAGTCAGGCAGCTTCAAGCAAGCCATAGAGTTACTATAAGACAAGGCATCCAAAGCCTTCTATGACATCAGAAGACGTCTGTACCATCTCAAGGCACCAGTAACCATCTGGCTAAAAATCTCTATCATTGCCCCAATCCTTCTGTAGGCAGTGAGGTCTGGGGCCCAGTCTCATACCCAAACTGGTCAAAGTGGGACGCTGGGCCGACTGAAATATTCCACCTAGAGTTCTGCAAGCATCTTCTCCAAGTCCATCGGAGCACATCAAACAGCGCTTGCCGAGCAGAGCTGAGCAGATTCCCACTACACCTCGCAATCCAGAGGAAGGCGCTGTTATTCAAGGCTCATCTACAAAGTAGTAGTCCCAGCTCCTACCATCACAAAGCCTTCTTACGCCAGGAAGCCTCCGAACAGAAAGTACCCAAAGCCAGCCTGACCAAGCCATCAACCTACATGGCCTGACAAAAGGCGAAATCCAGAAGATGGTACTCAAAGTCAAAGAGGAATATCTCAGCATCTGGAGGAATGACAAACAAATCCCAGAAACTGACGATATACCAGAACCTACAGAGGGAGTACAAACTGGCCCCATATCTAGAGAAACTAGAAAACCCCAAAGAGCGACAGATCCGGAGACGGTACAGAATGAGCGCCCACAGCCTACTCATCGAATTCCGGGTGGCACCGACAGAACTACAAGCCCCGAGAGATCAGACTCTGCCAGCAGTGCCCCCAGGAGGCCGTGGAGGATGAGGCCCACTTCCTTCTGAGGTGCCCCAAATACTCCGCAGTGAGGGACACTCACCTCAAGAGACTGTTTGATCTCCTCCCAGACTTCACCTCCATGGAGGAGGAAGAGAAACTACCGATAATACTGGGGAAGAGGAAAGTGCAGCGGCCGTAGCAACGGAATATGTCAGTGCCTGCCACAGACCCCACCCATAACACATCCCTATCCCCCGACTAAGAGGAGACTGACATGTCATGGACTTCCATACCCCAGCCTGGACAAGTCCCTACCCCCCGCCTGAGAGTCTGAGAGAGAGACAGAGAGCGAGACAGAGACACAGAGAGCGAGACAGAGAGAGAGAAAGAGAGAGAGAGAAAGACAGAGAGAGAGAAAGAGAGAGGCAGGGAAGAAGAGAGGGGAAAAAAAAAGAGAGAATATTTTCCAGTTCCAAAGTTCGGGTCCCCATTGTTTTGAATGGGGTTTGGGTTTAGGTGCAAGTTTGAGTATAGTTCTGGTAACCAAATCGGGTACCAGAACCCAAACTCCCACGGGTCCACTCCTCCCTAGTCATGACAGTAAGGGGCTTATAGGTGGGAGCCTGAATCGGACCTTTGCATTGTACGGCCCCCGGTTGAATCCATAATGTGCCGATAGATAAACATTACATAAAAAGTAAGGAAAACATTGATTGGCATCATTGGCATTGATATCTTCCCCAAAAAGTTTACAAAAAAAAAAATCACCTAGCAGTAAAAACTTTGGCTGCGCACATAAATAAAAACAATCTCCATAAAATATATGAACGTGGCGCGCCTCTTCCAACAATGAAACTTTAAATAGGGCAGCTCACTTAATATGTAAACTCATTTTCCTCCAGCTCAGCACAGTGAGTGATTTACATGCATTTCACAGCATTCTGCAACATCAGGGAAATTAATCAAAGACGACACAATCATCAATATGCAGTCTTACATCTAAAGTGGCAATAAAATGTTTTAGTTGAAATTGCCATATAAATAACTGCTAAGAGAAGTAGTATTGACTCGTAAATGGAGAGAACTAGGTTCTAGAAGGGAAAAAAAAATTAAAAAGTGAAATAAATAGCTTTGTAGCCTTTCTGAGAAGGTCTCAGGCGGGGGGAGGGGGGTAAAAGTTAAAACCATGGTAAAACTGATGTCAATGATGTGCAGCGCTATAGAATATGTTGTTGTAGGAGATGTCAATGGGTTTGGTCGGTCGCGACATTCAAATTTCAGGAACATCAGCCGGGATGAGAGAGCGCTCAGATCCTGGCCTTTTTTATGTTGCAATCAATTAAAGGGCTTCTCCGGTGAAGTAAAGCTAGTATAGATGTTTTGCAAATGCACATTAATAAAATTGACAAATATACTTGCAGCAAAAAAAATAAATAAACCACCACTCTTGATCAAAAAAACTCCCCTCCGCATTTGTATCAACATAGCCATGTGATGAAGGGGGCTGGCTGACTCAGATTTTTTACTTAGCCAGCCCAACCCACCATCAGAAATACAAAGGCGGTACCAGAGTTTTTTTAAAGATACCCTAACCTGATTCCTAGGTGAAAAGAAGAATAAGATATGATAAGGAAAATCCCATTGACAGCTACCATGTAAAATTTTTATTGGGACATTGTTTCTTTTTTTTTTTCACGTGCACCAAAAAATTTAATACCTTGTAAGAAAAAAATCCACGAGCCCCCATGACTCTCACGCTCTTTTCAGTTTTGCGCTGTGTCGCTCCATTGTAGAGATATTTCCATTTGTTCCTTCTGGAGCGCAGTATGTGAAATCTCAGCTTGCAGTCCAACTGGACGATTCTTCAGAGCCTTCTCTGGGAGCATGCGTTTTCAACTCTTCTTCCATCATGCTGCCAATCATAGCTCGGCAGTTGATCCAGCAGTCTGTCTGTCTTAAATGAACTGTGATCGGCGTCATCTTGGAGGGAGAAGTAAGAGAACCCGTCCACAGAGAACTTTTTTAAGAAACGCTCAGTTGGACTTCAAGCAGAGATTTCTCATGCTGCGCTCCAGAAAAAAAAAAAGTAAATATCTCTGTAATGGAGCGCGATGCAGCGCAAAACGGAAAGGAGCAGTAGAATCAAATGAATTCAGAGATTTTTACAAGGTATTTAACTACTGTATGTTTTTGAACAGGTGGCAGGTCCTCTTTAAACACTTCAGAGTTCCAATTAGGTAATTATTATTTATACACCTTAAGCATTCACATTAGAGAGCCTTGGCGGCCTTTGTCCAGGTCAGTGATTATAAGACTGTACTATGGAAAGAGGTTGTAAAAAGTTGCTTAAATATTTTGAAAAATCTGGTAAAGTTGGGGGGAAAAAAAGAAAAACACAAATCAAATATTACTAAACAAATAAACCAAGGCTGCCACAGTCCTACAACTATCAAGGTCCCATGAACTTTTTTTTTTTTAATAAAGTTTTAAACTGCCAAATCTAAAAATTTCTCCTCCAAATGTTTTGGTTCTCCAAGAGATGAGCCACCAGGAAAGAAAGTAATAATGAGACTGGTAGAGGACAATCCCGGTCTAATCAAAAAGGTTCAAAACGTTTAATCCTATGTACTTTTTTTTTGTTAAATAAATAAGATGAGGATGTTTTACATAAATGAATATTTATAAGTTATTATTTAATTATCTAATGAACATGCCTAAGGGATAATGTCGGAACTTTGAAATTTTATGCCAATTGCTGGTATTTAAATTTTTCTTAAAAGAAAAAAAAAAGGATAATTTTATATTTTTTCCTTTTTGTATTGATTTGGGATCACTCGGAGTGCACCTACTGTGCCCAAAAGATACGTCGCGCAGCAGTCAGTCCCACCCGCTGATAGATCCTGATCACTGATTTAGCATAGGACACAGTCCCAGCTACAGAGCACGTAATCCGCTAATTAGAAATAATTATTCATTGTACAGAAATAGAGCACATTGTGTACTAGAATAGTAAGGCACAATTACAAGTCGCGAGCCCTCGACAAAAGCTTTATTTTAAAGGCCCTACAAGATGAGATGAATAACAGGAGAATGAAGATCTTCCAACTTGGAAGAAGCTCCACTCCACCCAGACTAGAAGAAGTGTGAGTTAGCTTGACCACCAAAAAAAAAACATAATTGGTGGAATCATTAACTTAATCTTATTTTGTTCCATGTGTCATGTACTTATCCAGGAGTCATTGCTTCTTTTTTTAATAAAAAAAAAAGAAACACAAAGGAAAACCTTGACATGACACGTGAAGTGGTCCTCTTCAAACAATGCATTTCTATATGAAGCTAATAAAGAACGTGACCCTTGTAGGGGTTTCTGCTCTCTGGTAGCCACTCGAATACTCACAGACACGGAGTGTTTATAACAAAACAGAACAAAGTTTATTGTCCTTCATAAACTTTACAACTCCAAGTTGAAAACAGCCTTTCTTCAGCACAAATGAACAAAACAGTCCTTTCTCTGAGTGAGGAAAAATAAATAAAATGAAGGCACCACCACTTCTCAGTTTCTAACATAGACTGTCCACCATTAATGGTCTTTATCCAGCTCCAACACAACACACTATGCTAAGCCAACCCAGCTGCCTGTTAATGTCTGTAAGACCAGGACTAGAGTATGGGAAAGACCTTTCCCACCCAGGTTCTTTTTAGTCGTTCCTGAATCCTGGACCCAAACTCCAGTCAGATAAAAACCCACTCTGTAATCTAGTACTGGTACAGAATTTACTTTATGGAGGCCAGCTACATTCGTGACACATGCCTGTCATCCAGGACCATACCTCCTGCTTTCCTACACCCTCTATAGACCAATGTAGACAGCAGCTGGCATCCATACATGGTTAAATTTAATCGCCCCCACTTTATCTTGGAACCTCCTTGAAGGGGAGCCATACTTTGAACAATTCTTACCAGAAAAGTCCCTTGCCAAAAAGAAAAGAACAAAGGGCCACTCAGTTATCTGCTCTTATCTTTAGGAAGACTAGCAATAAATAATCAATTTCCCTGCAGCGCCACCATAGGGAAAAATTAAGCTTTACACCACGTCCATTCAAATCAATGAGCTGCTTATGTACTGGAGGACAGGAGAGGTCCTCCAGAGCAAAATAGACCATTTATGACGAATCTTCTCCACTTTGGTCAAGAGATGAGGATCATGAAAAAGGTACTCTATTAATTTTCAAAGAAGGTACATGAAAATCTGTTTTCTAGCCCATTTAGGCAGAACAATATTGCAAATAAATAAATTCAAAATCGAGTAGGGTGCCATGAGGAGCATGGTCAAGAGGCCATGTACTGTAGTCTTCGGAATTTTGTCCCTTTTGGTTGCATCAGTCCACTACTAAAAATACAAAAATGGACCCGAAGACTGATCATTACATTCACACGATGAAGACTTTTTTGCTTACTGTGATCTTCACCCCAGCTGGTCACCACCTGACACTCCCAAGCAGGCCTATCCCTGCTGATGTGAGCATGATTGTACATGTTACCCAGCACGGGTCTTTCCTCAAAGCTCAGCACGGAAACTCAGATGTAGGCTGCAAAACCAACCGCCACGCTGGGCAACCGGCATCTCTTACACATGAACACGGTAAGCCGTCGATCAAATCACAGCATGCAGTCGGTGAGGCAAAGCGCTGTATACACGCTCCCTAAATGATCCATCAATACACAGCCAATAGCAACACATCACAATCATTAGCAAAAATTAAGCCATTGTCTCGTCCCACAACACCTGTTTTATACTCTCGAAAAGTCTTCAAAAAAGAGTAGAAATGAGATTTTTTTTTCGTTAATAAAAACAAGAAAAAAATTAAAGATATAATCATTTGTAAAATTATTATGACCAATCCTTACTTTGGGTGCAGTGTATAGCAATTTGTTTTGTAACTGCAATAAAGAAAACGTTCAACCTTGTGCCTAAAAATCCAAAGAGGCGTTGAACCTGTCAAATCCTCCATGCTACTCAACAATGAAGGGAGAAAAAAAAAATCATCAGGGAAGTTGGAGAACTGGATTCTTTCCTTGGTGGCAGGTAACTATACACCTCAATAGCGGATATGTAAATTTTATCTTCAGAGAGGAAGAGGACTAGAACTCTAGCGCCACCTATTGGAAGCGGAGATCCTAAAAGTCAATATCGACTTTTTAAAAGGGCTGTCCACTACTAGGACAACCCCTTCTTAAACTAAATGTTCGGCCACGATAAAATAATAAATCCTATACTCGCCTCGCTATTCCCGGGGTGTCGGCATTCAAGCTCACCGGGGCTGTGATGAGTTGTTGTGACACTTGACGCCGGCACCCAATCAGCGCTGGTGTCACTGCCTCCACCTTCGTACGAACTGAACATGAAAAGGAAGCCATGGCTGCAGCTCTTCCCGGACTTCCTCTTCATGTTCAGTTTGTCCGAAGGTGGAGACATTGACGCCGGCGCTGATTAGGCACCGTGTCATTTCACCGCAACACAGTCCTGGGACCACAAGTGCTTACACCGATAGAACGGAGCCGGCATGGGAAGGGAGTATAGGCTTGTTTTATCGGGGCCGAACATTTAATTTAAGAAGGAGCTGTCTTAGTAGTGGACATCCCATTTAACGAGCCTTGCAATAGGACTTTGCATAAAAGCCAAACTATAATCTCAATTTGCAGAAATGGTGTTTAGGGTTGTTGTCCCTCATCAGAGATCTGATTCGTCTAGGTGAGAAACTCTGGACTGTGGCATAAGGGGTAACTGATGTAAGGCAACACTTGGAAACATGGTGTCATCAAACTGAGCTTCTGGTTTGGCATTTTGCATATTTAATTTGCTAGAGGAACATGTGTGGAGCATAAGTCTCCTCCTTCTGACATGTCAGGCTTGGCTTGTCACTCTCCACAAGGAGAAACCTTCACCCTTAGATCCCATGACTTATTTTAGCTGTAGTTCTCAGTGAATGATTAGGAGATGGGGAGAGTGGGAAAACATCTCATAGTTTCTCATATTTCTTTTATACGATATATTACGAAGTTTCATATATTGACTTGCGCTATTGATTTACACAAAGATTGTTGAAACGACGGTGACCGTTTATTGTCAAAGGGTGTAAAGTAGGCATGAGGGATGATGAGGGATGATACATGAGGTAAAATATGTAGAACTAATATTCTGTATACTTCAGAAATACCAATGTGATAATCACCCCCCAGTGTTGCCTTTCTTACAAGCAATTATGTAATGCAGGGCACATAATTATGCGAGACGCGTGGCGATGCTCCTTTTGAACTTTAAGGCAATTCTCAGAGGCTTTTACCTAATTTATTAATTCGAAAATAAAGTGGGCACACATAAACTTTCCAGCAATTAAATCCCAAACTGAGAAAGCTCTTCAATTGATGGCTGATATAACTAGGATCGTACAGAAAGGCATAAACACAATTTTTCCGGTTAATTTAAGCTATGACAGTGTGGTAGAACTTGTCTGTACCGATGGTGGAAGCTCGCAAATACTTGAAGGCTAATAAGCCATAAAAAAAAACTACTTGGACGTGATTAATTCTAATGTGTGAGCAGCGGGGAAGACGGCCTTAACGGGAAGAAGAAAAAAGCCCTGTCTTATGGTGAGATATCTGACAAATGTCATTAAATGAATGTGATTTCTAAGATATGCTTCCAGGCAGCTGAGGTTACTTACGCAAGAAGGAGGAGAAGATGGCAATTCCTCAACCAGTTGTAATGGACTGGAATATGGTTCCTGCAATATTAATGGGGTTACCCCACCAACATTTACCCGTTACCTACAGGAAAAGGGATAAATCTGTCATTATGTCGTATCCTCACAGACCATGAGAACTGGGGACCTGCAAGCCCTATATAAATGCAGCAGTAATGCGCATGCGTGACAACCTCTCCATGCGCCGTCTATGGTGGTCACGCATGTGCACTACCGGTCCTATAGACCCACACAAGTGAATAAAGAACAGTTAATGCAGTACTTTTCGTTGTCCCCATTCTCAGGGGAGTCAACAGTTGACCCCCATAATAATACATTTAATGCCCCTTTAAGGGAATCTGTCAGTAGGATTCACCCTCCTAAGCTGTTTATATGGGCATAAAGGTCACAGAAGGTTGAGCAAAATGATACCTTGATATCTGCCATCTGATGTCTTATTTCTGAGTAATCCATCTTATTTTATGCAAATGAGCTGTTAAGACCTATGGGCCGAACCAAGATCTGCCTGAGAATCTGCCTCCAGGATTATATTAAATGAAAGAGGTATTACCAGTGTGAGACATGTAATGACTGACAGTCTGATCTCCTGATCTACATATCTCACACTGGTATCGTTTATTTAAAATGAAACGTACACGTATGTCATATATTGTGTTCCTTAAATGCGGGCTCACACGCCGAATCGACATCTCTACCAGCTGATTTAACAAGCCATCATGAGCCTTTGACAGCCATGGGTGGAGCAGAGCTCCACCCGCTGCTGTTAATCTGTTAAATGCTGCTGTCAATCTGTGAGTGTGGCATATAACACGCTTCGGCAGTTGGGCACGTCATTCCACGTACCCATCGGCGCACCGGTGTCGTGATCATGGGGCGTCAATGGGTTACTACGACAACCGGAGGTCTGCTGAAGCCCTCTGTGCCTGTCATCACGATGCTCCTGTGAAAGCCAGCCATAAGGGAGGGAATTTTAATATTTGGCTATATAATAATATTAATATTAATTTAATATTAACATTGGCTATATATAAAAAGGCTGAAGTCCTGCTATGTACAGTACGAGTGATCAGACCATCGGAGATTCAAGTCTCCTAAGGGGACTATTAAACAGAACACAAAAGTTCTAAATCACTCCCTTTTGCCCCCATTAAAAATAAAAATTCAATTTATCAAAATCGAAAATAATTTAATCTGATCGGTAAACGACATAATGAAAAAAAATAAAAAATGCCAGAATTATGTATTTTTGGCCATTTCAACATTGCAATAAAATGCAATAAGAGGCGATCAAAATATCGTATCTACCCCGAAAATAGAATCAGTAAAAATGTCAGCTCAGGGCAAAAAAAAAGCCCTCAACCAGCCCCAAATCTTGAAAAATGAAAACCTTATGGGTCTCGGAAAATGGAGACAAAAGCTAAATTCTTACACATTTACGATTCTTTTTCCACCACCCAAATAAAAAATAAATTATACATGTTTGGTATCTGTGTAGTCATACTGACCTGGGGGAATCATATTGCCAGGTCAGTTTTACCAGGTAGTGAACATGTTACATAAAGAACCACCCCCCTACCCTCCAAAATTGCAATTTCAAGGCATCTGGAATTTTTTTCCCCATTTTTTCAGTGCAGAATGAATGATGTCATTCAAAAGTATAACTTGTCCTGCAAAAAAGCAAGCCCTCATATGGCTATATTGACTACAAAATTAAAAAAAATAAAGTTCTGGCTTTCGGAAGAAAAAGAGGAAAAAACAAAAACAAAAAATGACCATGGCGTGAAGGGGTTAAACAACGATTTTCCCTCCAGAGCTGATAGCAATGCTTGACTGAGAAATAGAACTATTATTTAAGGACTCTCAAAAAAGTGCACCATGTGGAATGGAATATCGGCTGATGCTCCTCATGGAATTCGGCTTTAAGGGTTTTTTTTTTGTTTTGTTTTTTAACCAAAAATCAACTCTATTTAATACAAAAGGAAAATCCATGGCTATTAGTAGAATTGGCTTCGTAGTTTTCAAAATGAGAAGTTATTGATTGTGGCCAATGTCAGTATTATGACGGGCAGCATGGAGGAGATCCTCGAGAAACTCGGATTCCGTAACCACAATCCATTAAGAAGTAGTGAATTGGTTCTCATAGGAACTTGATTTTAGCTACTTGTTTTCTTTCATCTACATTCCATGAATGTTCCCAGAGCGTCCCAACCAGATATTTACTGGTACAAAAAAATAAATAAAAATCAGACATTTTAAGGAAGAAAGAAATCAGCAATTTACACAACAGTAGCGCAGACCCTGTTCACAAGAGCTTACGCTCCATGAGGAAATTGGGATTACACAAAGGTGCTTGAATTACATCAGCATTTTATAAAATAGAGAAATAAATCTGCTCTTGCCTGTATCTGTGTATGTACAGGGGAAAAGTGAGGAACACTGTTTAATGAAGCACTGAGAAAAATCACCCAAAAAGGAAGGGAGGGTTAAAAAGAAATCACACAGAGAATCTTCCAACAGGTATGCCTTTAATGGAATATTTTAGTAGGATCGTCCCACCTAAGCCATCTATATGGGCATATACTTCACAGGAAGATGAATCAAATGATACCTTGATATCTGTGATCCGATGTCATATTCCAGAGAAATCCACGTTTTTCCTAATATGTAAATAGGCTGTTAAGATCTATGGGCTGGACATAGATCTCCCCGAGAATCTGCCTCCAGAGCTTATTCTAAATTAATGGAGGAGTTACCAGTATGAGACATCTAATGACTGACAGTCTGCGGCTAGAGTAATCCTACTGCTACATGTACATTAGATGAGAGTATACTCGGGACTACAGAACAGGAGAAGGACGGGCGATTCTGGTTACAAGTAAGCTGAGCAGCAGCACTCAATGTCAAGCAGCAGCTACAAAAGCAAACAAGATTTAAGGGTGTATAAGAAGAGAGAGAAAATCCCACAATCATAACATATAGCTACCCCTTTACAAATCACTGGTGAGACCACATCTAGAATATGGGATCCATTTTTGGGCTCCATATTTTTTTTAAAAGGATACCGGAAAATGAAAGTTGGATTAAAGGCGGCAACTAGATTGTTGCAAAGGATGGACGGTCTGTCCTATAACGAGAGGTTGGAAAAGATGGGCTTGTTTAGCTCAGAAAAAAAATGTGTGGTCAAGCCAAAAACCTTAGGAAAGGCCTCGGGGAGATTCCGGCAATGAAATAGGAAAGGATTCTTTGCACCTAGAGCAGTGAGACTGTGGAATGCCGACCACAAGAGGCAGTAGTGGTAGATAACATATCAGCATGTACGAAAGGGCTGAGGCTTTTCTCACAACAAATATCGTAGTTTATAATCTAGGGATAGAGAATGTAGAACTGGTGGACAAAGGATGAACTTTATAGACTTCAGTCTTTTTTAAACCTACATATAACCCTGAAAAGTGCAGATTCTGGAAATCCCTTGAAGTGTATGCAGGTGGCATAAAAATGCTAACTTTGCCCAATAATGAAATATATGGAAAAAAATTACATATTACCCATGAGTTTTATAAAATTAAAGGGGTAAAGTTTCTCCTTGTCGAGTGTGACATTCCAAGCCGGGCATGTCAAAGTGAGGAGACTTATAGGCCATGAATGCACCTCAGGGAAATTAAATATGCAAATTGTCTCTTCAGAAAGGAAGAGGACTAGAACTCTAGTGCCACCTATTGGAAGATCGCTGTTTCCAATAGGTGGCGCTAGAGATCTAGTCCTCTTCCTCTCTGAAGAGACAATTTGTATATAACATTTTTTTAGTAATGCGTGTTTTTACAAGCAGAGTACTTTTTCATCATGCACACCTCACCAATTTGTTAATGTTCTCTGCTTTAGAAATAAACATGACCTGACACCGGCAGCGCTAACTAATCACTGCCTGCCCCTCTCGGACCACGACGCGGAGTCACTGGACAGGTTGACAGGTCATCACAATGATTTAAAAACAAAGACGACTAATGACCAGAGGAGAGAGTTGGCGCAGGAAGGAAACGGAATTTGTAAGCTGACTGTATAGCAATAAAAATGTATTTTTATAATTGAAGCCAAGTGTTTAAATACATGTATCATCAGAAAAATTACCTTAATTCAAAATTTGATCACAATTACTGGTTCTAAATATCTAATATTTTTGCCCCGTGTAAATGCCTCCTTTATTCTGAACACCGGCATTGTTTTTTTAAATTTGTTCCTGTGCGCCTCTTCATTCCCAAGAACTCTTTGGCTAAGTTCACATGAGCGTAAACATTTTTTAAAAAAAATTGTTCGTTTTTCATCTAGACAAAAAAAACGGACACTTTTTCATGAAATTCACAAGACCAAAATTTGCAAGATATCCTTAAAAATCAGACGCCATGCAGTTGATCCGTATGGGATCCGATTTTTTTTAGTGCACATATGTAAGGAGGTGGCCGGTCCCCTCAATTGCGCCCTCTCCTTCTGCCGTGTGATTCCCCGTGAACCTCATGTACATATGTTAGGTGCCTGTATATTTTATGTGTAATTATGCTGTATTTGTATTGTAATGTGAAGCGCGTCATGTAATGTAATGTTGGCATTGTTCCTGATGTAATATGCTGTGCTGTGTTTGCCCTGTAACCTTGTGCTATGTTAGTTAATGTTCCATATGTATTACTGTTGTTAGCTTAGGGGAAACAAAAGTTAAAGCTAGGGGCTGGTCCAGCAGCAGCAGGGAGGCTGGACTTGCAGCCACAAGGAGAGAGGAAGCTGAATCTTCCTCAGAACTGCCTGGGACACTGGCCAGGGCAGACGTGATTGTCAGACGGGGCACTGCCAGACCCCTCTGGACGGGAGAGGTCTGTTGACCCGGACTCAGAGGACTCAAGAAGGGTCCCAAGGACTCAGAGGACTCCAGGGACTCAAGAGGGGGTCCCAGGAATCAAAGGACAGAAGATCACAACATGGGCCCTAGGACTCTGGAAGGGCCCCTACTTCTGAAGGGGTAATTCTGGCGTGTGGACTACTGTCTATCTGTGGCTGCTACAGCTGCTGTGGGCGCAGCTGTGAAGCGTGTCAGGGAGAGATCATGAATCCAGTGGTGTATTCGTCTGTTATTCTACTCCACTCCTGTTTATTAATGGTTACTTTTTTTCCTGTTGAAGAACAGCTGTCTTTCTGGAGTATTAATCGCCTGGACTGCTGCGACCAGAGCAGAGAAGGTACCGCATTTTTCTGATTATAAGACGCTCCGGATTATAAGATGCATCCCAAATTTTGAGGAGAAAAACAATAAAAACTTTTTTTTAAATAAAATGGTGGTGCTTCTTATAATCCTTGCATCTTATTGCTTACCGGTGGTGGTGGCTGCAGTGAAGCGGGGTCCCAGGGTCGCTGCTGGGGAAGGCAGGAGTGGGGTGATGCTGCAGGCCGCAGGCAGTGATGAGTGGGGGCTCGGATGTGCGGCGCGCTGCTGCGGGGGTCTTGTGCTGCTGCCGGGTGTCTCAGGGTGCCCGGCGGTTACTGGCCGATGCTGCGGGTGTTTCCGATGCCTAGTGGTGCTGCGTGGGTGTCCAGCGCTACCCGGGGCTCTGCAGACATTTTGCGACAGGCCAGAGCTCTGGCACTCTCACGGTTCCATTGAATATGACCGCCGTCGGCGCATGCGCAGATGGTGATCTCGGGATCAAGATCTCGAGAGATGAGATCTCAGCGCTGAAATTCATGTTCGCTTTCTAAGACGCACCCCCATTTTCCCCCCAAGTTTGGGGGAAAATAAGTGCATCTTACAAAGCGAAAAATACGGTAACTCTTTTTCGGGGACAGGCTGAATCCATCCCAGATTGCATGTACAAGGGGCCGGGGTGTCTACAGACTGTTTAGTGGGTGAGCTCGGTCCGGACTACCACCCCGGTGCCCCTTGTCACACACATATAGACTTGAATAGGCGAGTCTCATCCAAAATAGGGAAGAGACTAACTAGCGCATGCTGCGTTTATATTAATGCGGACAATTCGGTCCGTGTGAAGAAAAATGGTCACCTGAAGATCCCAACTGGGTAACATTGGTCCTTGTGTTTTCCGTTTGATGTCAGTTTTTTTTCCGCAAAGTTCTCAGACCGGAAAAATGGCCGTAAGAACATACCCTTCCCTGAATATAAATGTAGTATATAGCTAACTGCGTGTGGTCTTACACTCTGGGGGAGTATTTTTGTAGATTATACCCAGATGCTAAAAATACTTTACATACAAAGAAGAGGGAATGGAGAGGCGCAGGAACAAAAGATAAAGTATCCCAGATTTAGGATAACGGCGGCATTTAACATCAGGTACAAATACATATTTCTGGTTAGAGACGGGTTTTAATTTATCCCGAAAAAAGGAAATTGTTAAGAATCTCTAGCTCTTTCTCAGGTCTCTTTCTATCCTATGAAAGCTGATGACTATAATTCCTGAACACGGTGATAATCTATAACATTTCTTTGCCAATTGCTTTACTGTTTATACCGGCAACACAAAAAGCAAGATGGCCGCTCCCAGAGAAGAGTTTAAAAAGAAAAGCAAATGGCTACAAAAAAATAAATAAATCTATATATATGTATATAATTCACAAAGGCTACGATCTAATTAATTAAATTAAAATGAAATAATAATAAATAAGTCAAATAAAATAGACAAAATCCCCTTTAAAATCCCTTTTAGAATTATCTACAATTCCATCAAAGTGTTTTTTTCTTCTTCAACGGCTGGGTACGGATTGTGAGTCATCCCGGTAACATGAACTGCCATGAGTGGAATATATTACCCTGTATATAAATAACTGGATATAAATATATAAGTGAGCCGATGATCGACATCACTGTCTATTATAAATGCTCCTGTGGACAAACCAAGGTGAGGAGTCTCCGCAGGAATCAATCTTGGAAAGAGTCACAAATCCTATCCAGCTCAGGTCCTGCCAAGATAATCCTCCAATAATGCACATGCATTCATTAAAATCTCGAGAAGCCGAGACCCCGGACCACCGATCCCTAATGCAAATCATCAGATAAGACCTGGTTAAACAATCCAACAACCGGTAAGGAAAAGCACGAAGGTAAGACGTCGGCACGCGGGTATTGGAATTATGCAGAATGGAGATAAAAAGTTGCAAATGTCGCTATAACTGGGAAAAAATAAACTAAATTAAACAAATAAAAAAAGAGTCTGATTAAGAACGATGATGAAGCCAAAGGCGTTACTAAACGGTTCGTCGGTTGGAGAAATTGTAAAATTAGTTATTTATCGACATGCGCTGCCCGTATTATTGGCAAACGATCCACCGCCGCGCTGCCAAAAGGAGTAAGCGCGTCCGCAGACATCTCCAGCCCAATGGTGCCCTACAGAAAACATTACGGGGAGCCGGTCACCTACTGTATGATGCCTAATGTGGGGACAGTATAATATAAAGAGGAGGAGGACCAGAGAAAACGGATAGACAGGTGCATGGAAAAAGCGTCAGTAGAGATAATAATATAAGGATCTAAACCTCTGCTCATTCAGGGCTTAGGAGTCCAGTGGGCGGTCCTAATCGGTATATTGCTGCATAAACAGCGATGTATGGTAAGGGTTTATTTTTGTTTTTCATCTCTATTAAAAAAAAATTGAAATCTTTCAATTTTGACACTGGCCATTGTGTCTGTTCTTGACTTAGGTCATTGCCATGCAATATGATGGAGTTACATTTTTATTTCCCTGCTGCAATGTCTAAAAAAAATGCGGTAAAAACATGATCGTTTTGGAAAATTGCAGCAAAAATTAAAACACAGAAGTATGGAATGATGTGAATATGACCTTATAATTCCTGTCTTCTGCAAATGCACACGAACATTATCTGCAAGTCTGACATTTCTATTAAAGCATATAATGGGCATGTGCAAAGGTCATTGTTAAAGAGACAGGGAGCAGGGGCGGCTGTGACATGTGATAGAGGTGTCATCAGTCATTGTACAGGGGGAGGAGGTGAGCTGTGACATCACCTATTGTGAATGGTGGATCCTGTGTTATCTACTGTATATAGAGGTGTTATCAGTCATTGTACAGGAGGAGGAGGTGAGCTGTGACATCTATTGTGAATGGTGGATCCTGTGTTATCTACTGTATATAGAGGAGTTATCAGTCATTGTACAGGAGGAGGAGGTGAGCTGTGATATCACCTATTGTGAATGGTGGATCCTGTGTTATCTACTGTATATAGAGGTTATCAGTCATTGTACAGGAGGAGGTGAGCTGTGACATCACCTATTGTGAATGGTGGATCCTGTGTTATCTACTGTATATAGAAGTGTTATCAGTCATTGTACAGGAGGAGGAGGTGAGCTGTGACATCACCTATTGTGAATGGTGGATCCTGTGTTATCTACTGTATATAGAAGTGTTATCAGTCATTGTACAGGAGGAGGAGGTGAGCTGTGACATCTATTGTGAATGGTGGATCCTGTGTTATCTACTGTATATAGAGGAGTTATCAGACATTGTACAAGAGGAGCAGAGGTGAGCTGTGAGTCCCTTTAAATAGCAAAACCTGGCACCATAATGACAGGTCCTTTTGAGCTCTGCTAATGGCATTCCCTCTACAGAAACAGAAGTACATGCTTCAACCTATCTAATGATCCAAACAACTGACTCTTTTCACTCCATCCTCAGCCCTAAAGTGCAGTCCATTTACAATGGCTACCAAAAAAAAAAACAATTCAAAATCCTATATTCAGGCCTATTGGGGCCACCAGAGGTCAGTAACCCATTGCCTTCACAATACATCAGTAAGATCTAAAATGACTTTGCTCCTTTTCGTCAATAAGACCTCTCAATTAGGCAATGGTCCCAAGAGTGTCGGATGTTTCTCTGGCACACAGAGTTTTAACATTTTTTTTTAAATGATTGCTTGAAGTGGTGAATCTGAAATTGTGCTATAAGCAGAACTAATTCACATTATCAATTATTCTGGATTGTTACCATCATGGAAGACAAAGATTGATCACCAATTAATCATAAAAGACAAAGAAGAAAAAACTTTGTCTCATCATTAAACATCCGGCTGACATCTCGGGAGTTCTCCGTTCCCAAAGCGATAATTGTGGCTGATTATTGAAATTTTTGTAAATGTTTTCTTGTGTCCTCCTGAGCACGAAAACACAAAGTTGTCTGTTTGGCTACAAATTTTCATTAATTATTTTGTCTCCGGTGAGGAACCCCTACAAGAATGACCTTTGTGAAAATCCACATGGAACCAATACCCTTAACTGTCGCACATCCGATTATCATCTCCATGAATTATTCACATTTAAGTTGTGCAAGATGATTTAGTTATCAATCACATCAACTAATGTGAAGATTGAAGCATGGTGTAAAAAAAAAACCCTAGAATGCTCAGACTTAAACCTTAACGGGGTTTTCCACTTTGACAATCTCTTTTCGAATCCACCAGCGTTGTATCTTGAAGCTCATGGGCCAGAATGCTAACTTTTCAAAAGCCATTTATTATAACACTTCAGTCTTTGTGTACAAAGGGAATTTTGGCCTCCGTCTTAGACTCTAGCGACCAGTTGTGACCGTAACCTCAACAACCCCCAAAGTTATAAAAATAGGATGATCATGCAATGTCCCTCACATTAGACCTCAAGGAATCAGCCAAAATCTGCAGAGGAACAAAGCAGAACATGTCAAATTTCTCTAAATTCAAGCAGCACAGGAACCAGAAAAATAGTTACTTGTAGGGCAAGTCAACGTTAATATGAAGGTCAAGTAGAAGGCTCACGTTTTCCCCAAATCAAGTCCTCAAGAACCACCAACAGATCATGTTTTCAGAATTTTCTTAATTTTACACACGTGGTAAAATTATCACCTGGGCACTACTAACAAAATCCTGAAAACATGATCTGTTGGTGGTTCTTGAGGACTTCATTTGAGGAACACTGCCTTAGAATTGTGCTGGAAAGGGCCAAAGTTAATGAGGGCAAGGAGGAGACAAATAGCCAGATGTGGTCACTGCCAGCGTAATGAGTTTTCAGTTGGGTATGTTAGACCTTGTTGGAAAACAAATGGAGATTCAAAATAAGTAGGAAGGGTATGGATAGTTACCCCACAACAGGAACAGTAAGATCAGTGCAGAGGACCAGCTGACGATGCAAGACGTAGGTGAAGAACCTTTGATCAAAAGTCTTAATGAAACGGTTCCAATTTGAGTGTTCCTGCTGTGGGATGTCCATCCATACCCTTCCTACTTCTTCAAATGTCTCCAAAGTGCCACCACATGAAAAATTTAGTATTCTCTATTGCCTATTGGACTCAATGGTGTGGATGCCCAATGCATGGACTTCCAAAGTTCTCAAAAGAGAGAATATATTGGCCTAGACTAGACAACCCACATCTATATGACCTATTAGCGTTGACTTGCTTGTGGACTTGCTTATTGACTGTTTAATAGCAAAAACAGCCAACTAAACAAAATAATAATCTGAAAGGCCAGCATGCAATTCTAAATTTCTTCTGCAGGGAATATGGTAATTTAAGTGGTCACGGTCGTTCCAATAATCTTTGCATAAATTAATAGTACATGTAAATATACGATATTGGTAAGGTATTATATGTTACTAAAAACTGGCTACTTTCTCCACTTATGAGCCATTTTTCTTCATTCTGCATCATTCTTCTACATCTTCTCCTATACTCATCATTGACTATTAAATACAGCTAAAATCAGTATTGGTAAAAACAAGTCTGCCTGATCACTGAGGGATCAAGCTACAGTTTACTAATACAAGGTCACAATAATAAGGCACTACAGGATGCAGCAGAGCCCATGACAAAGGCGAGGCAGCACATGTGCAAAATATTCATTGCCTAGTATTATAAATGTACATGGATAAGGCTTGTATAGGGCAGCAGTCACACACAATGACAGAATGGTCAGTATGTGAGTGGTTGTTTCATATTGGTAAATACAGCTGCCTTTTTATGTGATGTTTTTTAAATTCTGTCATTTTCAGTGAGTATCAAGCTACAGCTGCCTATTAAAGTCTATGAATGGGAGATGGCTGGAGCAGAGAGAGAGACACAGGCAGAGTTGGCTCAACTTTCTTTTTGTTTCACCCCAACTTGGGATTCACAGCTCCACTGCTCATTACTGTATAATATCCTCCATACTGCTGCCATATCTGTCTGTGTGCTACAGGGAGGCAGGAGAGCATGAATCCTTCATGTCTATGTATATATAGGGATCAACATAGCAGAAAGTCGCCACCCAGCAGCTCAGAAAAAACTGTAAATTAGCGACAGAGCCTACACAGGGACAACTGATGAAAAATGCAGGATAAGTAATGGCCAGAAAAAGTGTTACTCACATGGACACACATGACAGCTTGTTCTGTAATAACGAGATGGTTGTCCCACCATATCTGGGTGGTCTGGCTTCAATTTAACAGGTAGGTTGTCTTCATGTGACAACTCTTTTAATGGGGTCTTCCAGCCTTAGGAAAACTTGTGAATCCTCACATAGCATGCACTGCGTGTTGTGAAAATGCTTCATTACTGGGCATGTAACCACAAGTATGTGTTTTTCATATATTTGGTCACATGCCAACTAGACGTGCGTGGCCTCGCTTAGTGCAATTGCAGTGAGAGAAGCCTGACAAGTCTAGTTGGAATGTGGCCGGAAGTATGCAAATTGCAAATGTGCGGTCACGTGCCCGCTGCTCCTGGCATTGGCACAGGAGAATTCTTACAGTGCAAAGTGTGCGCAATGTGAAGATCCACAAGTCTGCAGCCACATAGGCCTCAAGTCTGCAGCCACATAGGCCACAAGTCTGCAGCCACATAGGCCACAAGTCTGCAGCCACATAGGCTACAAGTCTGCAGCCACATAGGCCACAAGTCTGCAGCCACATAGGCCACAAGTCTGCAGCCACATAGGCTACAAGTCTGCAGCCACATAGGCTACAAGTCTGCAGCCACATAGGCTACAAGTCTGCAGCCACATAGGCTACAAGTCTGCAGCCACATAGGCTACAAGTCTGCAGCCACATAGGCTACAAGTCTGCAGCCACATAGGCTACAAGTCTGCAGTCACATAGCCTACAAGTCTGCAGTCACATAGGCTACAAGTCTACAGTCACTCTAAGGCCAGACAACCCCTTTAACTATTCTAGGAAGGCTCTGTGGTCTTCGAGACCTATACTGGGGAAAATGCTTTTTATTTTTATGTAATGTGAACCTCGATGAGCAGAATAATGGGGAAAAAACCCAAACTACTAAAAAGAAAAAAAAATTGCACACTTGTAAAACCACTGGTGATTTCTTTTTATTGATAATCCTAAGCACCGAAGAGGAGAATCTGAATTACAGATCGGGCAGCAGATCAATGGGTTTACTACGCGGAGATGTCTCTTGGATCCATATCTAAAAGTACATGTGCACAGGGTGGAAAAAATAAAAGAGTGGGATTAGACGCCTTCATTAAGATTCATGTTCTGCAGGTTCTTTTCTTTTTTTTTTTTTTCCTTCCCTGTAAATTCTCACAATGATACGTATAAAAAGAACTCCAGACCGGAGGTAATGTTCCTGCGTTAACACCTTCGCTGCAGCCTTTATGCCTTGTCTCTACCAAGATCGCATCCTGAAATCAAACAGAATACGACTTGACCTTTCCGTCGGCTTCTGAGCCGGGTTTAGAGCCCTTTTATTTCCAGCTCTTCAGAAACGACAAACACTAAAGCCCTGGAAGAGAATGACTAACGTATAGAATCCACGTTATTTCCAAAAGTAATGAATGAATCATCGCAACGACGACGTAATAAACCGGGACGACGTATAAATCACATCGGAAATTTAAAGAAGGAAATCAATTAAATCTCGGGGAAAACGTTGCTTTCCTCTTGCCAGTTTACGGCCATAAAATATGGCATCTTCATTCATACAAGATAATGCTAAAGCGTAATAGAATATAATTCCATCATGTTCATTACTTTGTAATCCTTAAGAAAGCCAAGATGATTTACATTGATCTAAGAATCTCTTTACGAGTCTCCGGAGTATTTTAAATGGCGCAATAAAATAACGCTACTGATCTTACTTACGGTTATGATGTGCCATGTATAAGGTCATGATGAATGGTTTGTATAGAACAATCCCGGCAGGGTCTTACGGGGATTTCCATATAATGTGGTTTAATGATAAAACCGCCTGCCGGCTTGCATGGCGGGAATATGTCCAGGGAAGAGGTGTTGTACATGGCAATGACTGGAGGAGAACCAACTCGTCCATAGTCATATCTTGGGCCCTTATCCAAAAGAAAAGTGGAACTTCAAGATTGGTGAGGGTCTGAATGCCGGGAACCAAATCTCACCAGGGAACATGACTCTGAAATGGACTGTTGGCTGCGTTTACTCATCACTGCTCCATTCATGGCCTACCGTGACACTGTCGAAAAAAGCCAAAAGCTTACACTCTCTTTTAGTCCCATAGAAAACGAATAGGGAAGTGGCCATCACTCAATTTTTGGGGGCTGAAAGACCCTTTTATGTTTTCCGAACAAACCGGGCAGAATGGTGGCTCAGTGGTTAGTACGGTAGTCTTCCAGGACTGGGGTCCTTGGTTCAAATCCCACCAAGGACAATATCTACAAAGAGTTTGTATGTTCTCCCCATGTTGCTTGGATTACGTCCAGGTTCTCTGTTTTCCTCCCACACTCCAAAGACATACTGATAAATCGAGATTGTGAGGACAGTGATGATGTCTGTAAAGTGCTGTGGAATTAATGGCGCTATATAAGTGAGTCAAATAAATAAAAAAATGTCTAGAATAATGTTGTGTACGCATATTAGACACCTTAAAGAAAAATGATCATAAAATTACCTATTGTTTAAAACACTTTTTTTGTGTTACGTGCATTTTTAAAAATGTTGTAGCAATGTTTTTTTTCCTTATATAACTATCTATTATTTATCTATTATTTATTAAAAAACAAAGTTAATAATTTTGCAATTTTCGCACTGGCTTTGTAGGCCATTGTAGGTGCAAACTTAATGATGAGTTTTCAGCAGGCTCCTTGTCACCAGAGGCAGGATTACAATGACAGCCAACACCTCTATAAACAGCTGATACTAAAATCCACCAATCACGATAGGTGATGTCACAGCTGACCTCCTCCCTCTCCTATACAAGAACCTTTGCACACACTCATTAGATACCTCAATGCAAAAGGTAGGGTCAGGTTCTGACCATTGCTACTAATGTACATGTGTTGTTTCCTAAAACTATAGCACAAGTCTAAAAGTCCCAGGGTCCATTATGAAAATTTCAAGGTTTCTATTTCTTAATTTTAAGACTGATTATAGGGGAGAAAAAAAACAGTAGGTCATTTTCTGATGATCACTTTTCTTTAAAGAGTGCCCCCAATTATGAGGCATTACAGGAGAATACTGGTCACCTCATAAGAGGTAAAGGGATTATTCGGACCCCTCAAATTCCAGGGCCTGGATGCTAACCTATAGTAGCAGCCTTGGTGCTAAAGCCAGGTGAGTTATACTAAAAGTTCTGAATTGCAACCATGGATGATGCATCTAAACTTAGAGCAGCCCTGTACATTGCTCCTACAGCCATCATATTTAGTAGATCTTTGCAGTGGAATGAGAAGTTGGCCAAGAAAAAAATACTAAACTGCACATTATAAGGATAAAGGAATTTACACCAGGCCTCATCTATGTCCCTGCTGTGAGATTTGCTGCACAAAACCTGATGTGTGACAGCAATGAACGGAGCCGTCCCAGAAGATGCTGAACGCTTCTAACATCTCCAGTCTTCAGGGAGGTGATCTAATTATTTTAATGCTATACTTAAATCTGCAGTTTCATAGTTATTAATGGCCGAATGACAGAGCCTTTCAACTCCGCGAAACAAAATAGCTGCCTGTGACAATCTGGAAATATAATACTAAGCAAAAGGAGCCAAACCAACAGCACAACATGATCCAGAACACTAAAAACAATCATATTGTAATCATTCGATTGGGAAAACGACCTCCACCAGTGCAGGGAAGGCAAACAGCCACCACCAGCAAGGGGAAGGCAAACACCACCACCGCTGTGGGGCAGGCAAATAGCCACCACCGGCACGGGACAGGCAAACCACCACCACTGCTGCGGGGCAAGCAAATAGCCACCACGGCATGGGACAGGCAAACAACTATCCCTGGCGTGGGGCAGGCAAGCAACCACCACCGGCGCGGGGCAGGCAAACAACCACCACTGGTGTGGGGCAGGCAAACAACCACCACTGCTGCGGGGCAAGCAAATAGCCACCACCGGCACGGGACAGGCAAACAACTATCACTGGCGTGGGGCAGGCAAACAACTATCACTGGCGTGGGGCAGGCAAACAACCACCACTGGCGTGGGGCAGGCAAACAACCACCACTGGGCGTGGGGCAGGCAAACAACCACCACCGGCGCAGGGCAGGCAAACAACCGCCACCAGAGTGAAGCAGGCCAACAGAGTGATTACAGGCCAGCACACACCGGTCTCCTGAGGTCGCACATGGATTGAGCAGGTTGGCTGATTCCCCTTAAGTTCTTTACAGATTTGGTCAGGATCCAGACATCCTTGAAAAAGGCTTAAAAAAGCCGAAACGTTGGAGACTGTCTGTTTAAATATGACCGGTAGTGAATAAATCTATTGATTTAAAGCAAAGAAAGTTGTGATTTTTTGAGTGCCAGACGTTGCATATATATTCTATATTGTATTTTTTCCCTCTGAGCACCACCTGACTATACAGAAGAGTGCGCCACTTTTGTTCTTATTTACGAAGCAGGCCAACAATCACCACCGGCGTGGGGCAGGCAAACAAACACCACAGATGGGCAGGGCAAACGACCTCCATTGGCACGGGGCAGGCAAACAACCACCACTGATGGGGAAGGCAAATGACCTCCACCGGCGTGGGGCAAGCTTGCAATCAGCACCGATGGGAAAAGCAAACTACCTCTACCAATGCGGGGCAGGAAAACCATCACCACCGATGGGGAAGGCAAATGACCTCCACCAGTGTGGGGCAAGCAATCTACCTCCACTGGGGTGGGGAAGGTAATTTGGTTATCGAGATGAAACTACTCAAAAGGGCTGTAAGAATGGCTGCAAGCAAAATATAGAAAGTTGTACAAGCAAGCAAGTTATTACTATGAAAATTGTTGGCATTTAAACAACAAATTGCTGACAATTAAAGAGGTTGCCCACCAATTTTTTTTTTTGTTTAAAAAATGGCTCACAGTCACAGTGGTTTGAAAATTTAAAAAAAAAAAACAAAACCAAAAAAACTCTAGCATATGTGACTGCGGTATTCAGTGAAACTAAAATTCCCACAAGTACCTTGTCTCCATGTATTCTCTTGTGCGGCCTTGGTGCAGATAGCACATGCTTGTCCTGTGCCGTAAAAACTGTGCATGCGCCGTAACTCAGCACAGAGAGGAGGAGTTCCGCTATAGTAATCATAGCAGTGATCTACTGTGCATATTCAACCTATTCCTAAAAAGTGACTTCTCTAACCCCAACATTCAGGTCCTCTACAATCCAACCGGGGCACTTGGAGCACAGCGGTAAGTCTGAACCACCCCACCGCTCCTTTCCGGGTCCTAAGAGATGGACCTTGGATGATGACGTTGATGCTGTTCCCATCCCTGATGTGAAGTATATTCCCGTCTCCAGCTTCGGTCTTCATTGTAACCTCAGAAGCTGAGCCCAATGGAGGCGTCTCCAGTCCTCTATTGCTAAGCAGGTGGTTGTCTCATGTCGTAGCCCGCCTGCTCGTTAGCCGATTGCTGCAGCTTCAACATCAGAAGCTTCAACAGGTCTTACAATAACTGTATTATATTATTATTATTATTATTATTATTATTAATAATAATAATAATAATATTATTATAATTCTAGAGTTGATCTAGAAAGAGGCAATAACCTGTATGAGGTAGATGACAACTGCCCCATTTTAGGGGGATATATTCTTTCCTAGTTCCAAAATTGGTAGTCAGTGCCCATAACCTGTAATATTATATTTTCTATGACAAGAACTTCTTGAACCTGTTCAATAAATCGAACGTCACGACATGGTATGACAAAGTTCCTTAATGTCACTGCTCTTACAGTAAAGAATCTGCATCATGAAGTAAAGAACTCCGGAAAAAAACCTTCTGCACTCATATTTATATGCCGCTATATTTTTTCCATTTTGTTCATCCTGTTCAGCAACCCTCCAATTCAATTAATACCCTTGGTTCCTCTTCTCTGCCCCCGCTCTAGATCCGCTATAATTGTATGTGTGGCCTCTCTAGTGACCTGTTTAGGGGCAAAACTATGTTCTTATCATGAGTATTTATGCATCCCTTTATTTTTTGGCTTTTCAAGCAGCTGCCTGACACTAGTTGCAAAGCAGTTGAATTTGCAGTGCTCCAAAGACTCCAAATCTTTTTCCTTTACAGTGTTACTCAGTGTTTCACAATTTAGTACATAATTATAAGTTCCTCAGCCTAAGTGCGAGACCCATTTTTTTTCTACCTTTACAGAAGCTACCTGACACTGGCTGCAAATCCGTTGAGCTTGCAATGCATCAACATCTCCAAGTCTTTTATAGTATACAGTTTTACCCAGTGTTTCACAATTTAGTACATAGCTATAGTTTCCTCGACCTCCATGCATTACCCATTTTCTTCCTACCTTTACAGCAGCTGCCTGACACTGGTTGCAAAGCAGTTGAGTTTTCAATACACTGATGTGATGTCTCCAAGTCTTTTATATTATACAGTTTTATCCAGTGTTTCACCATTTAGTACATTACCATAATTTCTTCGGCCCAAGTACATGACCCATTATTTTGTTCCTACCTTTACAGCAGCTGCCTGACACTAGTTGCGAAGCAGTTGAGTTTTCAATGCACCAATATCTCCAAGTCATTTTTATTATACAGTTTTATCCAACGTTTCACTATTTAGTACATAACAGTAGTTTCTTTGGCCCTAAGTTCATGACCTTCCATTTATCCACATTTGCCCTATCTAAAGAGCTTATAGAGGTCCATATATCAGTGACAGCAAAAGTAGAAAATTGCCACAGTGACAACTTCTATGGAACATATGGCTTCCTATATAAAATTTGGGGATATATAAGTGTAGAGCGCGACTACCGGGGCGGCCAGGAGGAATCTGTAATGACAGTTGTCTCCCTGCTTTCCCACAAACTAATCAAGGATTTTATTCCCAGGTCCCGATTCCAGAAATGCTCGAACGTAGTAATAAACAAGATGAATATAATCGTCCAAACTGTCCCTTACTTTTCGCAATCAGCATCTCTTCACTGCAAGACGTCGTCAAGAATTTTCATTTTTTCTTCCCCGCACAATTAACCTTTAAGACTCTTTAAAGATTATTATTAACTGCTATTGTATTTGGAGTATATGAAGATATTGTATCCTACAAAACACAGCGCCGCTCGTCCCCGGGAATAAGACAATGGTGGAGATTTCTATTCCAACCGTGAAAGCAGGCACAATAAGTGCATCACTAAATATTGGGCACTTATCAAGGAGGAGGTTTTTGGCATTCTTGCAGTAAAATTGACATGGATAAGCTAACATCAAAGCAAACGCTACTTTCTACTTAGCCATATTACTTGATAAAAAAAAAAATGCGCCGTATAACAGGCAGACATTCTCTTTGAAGCTTTGTTTACCTAGAACATATTAGACTTTCGCTGCAAAATGATGGATGGGATGGAAATCTATGCGAGTACTAATTCCAAGCTGAAAGGCTAAAGAGTTCCTCTCTCCGTTTTTTTTTTCTTAAATGTAATGTCATATGGTTGTTGAATAGGACTTGGAACGGTGGGAGATCTTGGCTCTACCGTCATATCCTTACCTCCTCGGGGGCCATGTGACATACAGGGATAATGAAACACTTGCTGTGCTTTATAGGTGCTATCATCCAAATTGACATTTCAGAAACGCAGAAAAGTTCAGGGTAATTATGAAATATCATCTTCGTACCACAAAAAAAAAAAAAAAGGGGACACCTGACTCCGGCTCCTCACGGCGTCGCCGCTGACATGAATTGTATTCCCAATAATAGGAAATAAAAAGGCATAAATAATACTAATAATAATACAGTCCTACCTCAAAGTCTTCAGCTTCTATTAGTAACTTGGCAGTCGTGATCCGAGACTCATACGGAGGAAATGCGGACTGAAAAAGAAGAGTTTGATTTCTGTGTTTAAAGGAAAACTTTGCAATTTACAACATGTCAAAGAAAAAATCTAAAAAAAATTAAATAAAAAAAAGTTCATTTTCTTCCTCTTGTACGGAGTTATAGTTACAGGTTTATGTTATCCAGGAATTTGCAGGTTTTTACCAATGGGGTTAAGAACTTACAAGCAGATAGTTGATAACTACCTCCCCATTCTGCCCCATGCAGATCTCTGCTGGCTCAGACCGCTCCTGCCGGTGATTCAGTGACATCCCGTGATGTCACGTCAACTGAGCAGCTTCTTCGCTTTTGCTCTGCTCCATCAATGGAGCATCACTGCCGATGTCGTGCTGATTGACAGCCGGCTTCCCGCTGCCTAACTGCCTTGTCGACATACACGACTGGAAGAGGAAGAGTCACTCTGTTGACGTGAGGTCAAATGGAACAGCAGAATTGCCGGCAGGAGCGGTCTGTCACCAGTCTGCCCTGACATATATCGGCACCAGTTCTTGGCCCCTTAAAAAAAAAAAAAAAAAATGCAACATCAAGGCCAAACCCTTTAAAGATATTGTTTTTTATTCCTACCTGTGACATTTATCACCAATGAACAGGCAATGTCATAAATGTCGGGTAGATTGGGGACCCACATCAATCTCGGGAAAAGGATCCTGGCATGAACACAGGGATGGGTGCGCATGAGCACCTCTCTCCTTTCATTTCTATGGGAGTTACAAAAATTGCTGACCACGCTATCTCATCAATTTCCGAAACTCCCATAAAAAAGCCACTTTTTTATAAAACATATTTATTTCACTTTGTCTAGTAGTTGCAATTTATAATAGTGCACTGATTTACATACAACTCAATAGAGTGGATTTTCTAATCCTAATATTCAGACAATGCAAACTTAGACTAGACAGTCTTAAAACGCACCACATTTATTCCCGTGAATTTGGTGCATCTTTAGCCACTTATGTGAAAAAGGAGCAATCAGCTCACCGGTCCTGGTGCACGGCAAAATATTCCAGCAATAGCAACAGTCCAAATGATAGCCGGCACTCACATCTTAAAATAACAGCTCTATTGATCCAGTAGTATAAAAGGCGCAAAGATGGTTGAACACAACACCATAAAAATTAAAAAGGCACAAAAAAAAAAATTTGCTGCCCTCCCAGGCAACATGTTTCAGACCTGCAAGGTCGGAAAGCTGGAGGCTCGACAAAGGAAAATGAAGGTCTGAAATATGTTGCCTGGAATTTCAGCGGAGATTTCTTTTCTGTGTTTTTCATTTTTGTACCATTGTTTTCAATCATTTTTTGTGCCTTTTATGCTACTGGATCAATAAGACAATTCTTTTAAGAAGATGAGAGCGCCAGATATCGTATGGACTTTAGCCACTTACGTCCAAACCCTTAGTTAGATTTATTTGTGCTTACATTTTTGGTGCATGTTGTCTAGGAGCATTCAGAAAATGTAAACCTTCCTCAATGTGTTCATTTGAACAGAACTTAACATTAGAAAACGTGGCAACAAAATGTTCTACCTAAGGCCTCATTCACACATCAGTGATTTGTCTTATATTAAAAAATGGGTCCGGGTTTCATCAATGGGTGCGGATGTTCTGACAATCTCATCTAATCTACCACATGGATCTCTGCTCATTATGGAAGTTACCAGAACCACTGCAGACTGTGAACAGCTGCAGTGGTCAGCTGACCAAAGGTCTTTGGATGTTTTGTTTTTCTGCTGACCCCCCTCTGAGGCCAGGTTCATGTATTTTTGGACCTAGTGCTGTCTGTAAAAAAAAAATAGATGGCGCACTCGAACCAATGTTATTCAATGGGGCAGTGTAATGGAGCGATTTTTGTTCACCGACCGAATATGCATGTAATAAAAAAATAGATCATTCATTTCTTCCGTAAATTGGGTGAGACTTGCCTAATCAAGTCTCTGGGTGCCCCCAAAAATCAATGCCATTATAAAAAAACAAAAAAAAAAAACAGATTGCGCATGGATGACAAATGAGAGAAAAAAAAAAAGTCCTATGATGATTTTTATAAAGATGTGTGAACAAGCCCTTATTGTCATCTGACCACTGCAGGCAATCAAAAGCGGCAGGAATCCAAGTAACTTCCAAACGGAGAAGATATCGCTTCCAAAGCTGGTGCTGTCCTCTAAAGCCGCCTGAGCTGGATCTGCACCAATTCTGAAGGGCGAGTGTGCCTCCGTTTATTGTTTTGAAACTATCCATTCCGAGATAAACATTTATTCAACTGTTGGAAAATCCCTCTAATGATTATGCTTCAAGGTTCCTCAGGCTGTGATCACATTTAACCTGGGCTCTACATTGAGCAGTCCATTAGGTTTCTTTGTCTACATCCCAAAAAACCTGATTCAGACGGAACTCTTGAAGGAACCATTCTGTGTGTCTTTCTACTCTGTTTGGCCTATGGTCCAAAAGTGTCCATCTTTCTAAGAAGACTCAAAATCTACCACGCAACAGTGTCCACCTGAAAAAGATGGACACTTCTGGAAAAGAGGCCAAAAAGAATAAAACGTGACTCTGTCTTCCCTATCATTCTTAATGGCTGTCAGGTCTTCAACCTGATTTAAATTTTTCTGGGATTTCGATGGAAACCCCAACACAAGTGGTCAACGTACAGTACGAAATAAATCTGGACTAGGCCTTAAACAGTTGAATACTGTGTTACTGAGTGATCTGATCCTCCTTACGGAGATCCAGTGAGCAAAAACTCTTTAGGGCAATGCTCCCTATGGAAACAAAAGTCTGCAAAACATCTTTTTCAGAAGTCACATATATCGAGTCACATCTTGAGCATTAGAGAAACATTATTCTACCCTCTGGAGGTAAAGTTATTTTGCATGCATTTTCACAGAATGCACTGCTCAGAAAACTCCCTACAACTGAATTTCCGTACGGAAAATAAGTTATTTCCATGATCTACGGATTAGAACACTTATCTAAATTTTGCTGCCTTGGGAAATCATAAAAAGAGGTACAGTGACAAGGTGTTTGATAGCTCTTCATTGGAAGCAGACCTCTCCTCCCTCTCATCAAAGTTTATTCAACAGAATAGCTCATATACGTAGGATGGAATATATGACGGCCTTGATGGGAACAAGAGTGGATAGATTCAATCTGTTTGGACCACTTGGGACTGTTTTGGGGCTCAGAATAATGGCCAAGTTATTTTTCTTCTTGCAACTTTTGGACCTGTGCCTTCTCTTCCCTATCCCTTTTTGTGTCAGACTTGTCTTTATGTGTGATGTTCATTTGTTAAATAATCTGTAATAAACTGAAAGATGGAGTTAGTTTAAAGCGGGGCCAAATATAACTTTTTTGGAAGCATACTTGAATTTTAGTATTTAATGTTTACTCTACATTTTGTACTTTGTCTTTGAAGTTTCTTAAAATTTCTTAAAATTGGTCTCGGAAAGATGTTTCTGAATGTCATTGTTTGGATTCTTGTTTTCAATTGTTAAATTATATAAATTTGATTAAAAAAAAAAAGATCCAGTGAGCCATGTAGACCGCATGATAGAATTCACCTTGACCTTGAGACCTGAGTCCTGGAGAATATTCCTCAGACTATGTTCAATTTACAAGATGTGTGAAGCGGCAACTATTTGTGACCCCCCCTGGCTTTAAAAATGATTATTCGTGTCCTTTTACTAAAGAAACTAGAGAAGTGTGAATTATATGTAGCAGAAGATTTATAGCAGAAGACCATGATGACCACCTTCTTCAGTCCACACACGACGCTCAGCGGTACTCTACATAGCCTGGTAACAAGTCACTTCTTCAGAAGTCTGTTTCTTTTTTATTCGCACCTCTCATTTTACAGCATATCAGCTCTTCTCCGGATGCCGTACCCTTGCTTTTCTAGCCTAGCTACTTTTAAAGATTATTTACTACACAACAGTTAATTCATCTGGGGTAAAAGAAAAAAAAAAGCTCAGTTAATATTTCCAGTGCATCAGGGAACCCAAACCTAAATTGGGAAGAAAAAAAAAAAAAGAACATTTCGGAAAACAGTACAAGTAAATGAGCAGACAACTTTTTTTCATGGTGCACTAGGGAAAGAACATAAGGTTGGTGGTAAACAGTCTATGACTTGCAAATGTTGTGCTAAGCAGTATCTCTCCGCCGCTGCAGGTCATTACGAAGCGAAGTTCTTGGTAATTTTATAAGGTTGAAATTGTTACTAAGTCTGAACGACCTGCCTGGAAGATGATACAGTATATATGTAAAATTATATGGTGGGGGGGAAGCAAGAAAGAGGGTTGGGGGGCATACTGAACTTCATTAATCTTAATCTATTTTGGAGCAAGCAGGTATTTTAATAAACAGCAGGAGACGAAATAAAGAAAAAAAAAAAAGAACTTAGGAAAGTAAGAAAAAATTAAATGAGTTTTAGTTAGACATTATATTTCATATGTGCTGAAAATGGATTTTTTTTTTTGATCTGCAAAGATTTTTTTTTTGTTTAAAGGCGCCATTAGTTATTCTTCACGGTGGCGGACCTGTTGTGTGGTCAGCACTCACCCCTTGGCTCTTACAGAATAGTTATTTCTTTAGATTTTCCCACTGAGAATGAAATGCTGTATTATACAGAGCGCACAATGCTATATTCTATGGCATCTATGATCGGAATTTACTTCATCTGTAGCTTTAGGACTGAAAATTATATTATATGATCAGTACTAGATCCCTAGCAGAGCCAGTATCGAGGTGCAAGGATTCCTTGTGCCTTCACACTAATGAGCAGTGGGCAATCCCCATAGGAGAGAATTCAAGTGGGTCATTGGTTGGCACTGGCACCTTGGCTGCATGGTATGAAACACACGTAGACAAGATCTGTATATTGCCCCATGTTTGTGTGGGTTAACTCTGGATTTTTTCCCCACACTAGGTGGAATCACTGACATCCTTCGAGTTTGTCCCTCTTTGTATTTTTGAGAATCTAGATTGCGAGCCCCAATAAGGAAAAAAACAGATGTGAATGGCGATAATCTCTGTTCAGCCTTTGAAAATAGGTTGGCATATAAAACTAAAGAATCACACAAAATTTTAATGAAGCATTTTTCTTCTCTTACATGAGAACTTCTACAGGAAAGGAAAAAAACACCATAGGGAGTGTAAAGGTACCTTCACACGAAACGACTTTGTAACGACATCGCTAGCGATCCGTGACGTTGCAGCGTCCTCGCTAGCGATATCGTTTCGTTTGACACGCAGCAGCGATCAGGATCCTGCTGTGATGTCGCTGGTCGCTGAATAAAGTCCAGAACTTTATTTGGTCGTCCGATCGCCGTGTATCGTTGTGTTTGAAAGCAAAAGCAACGATACCAGCGATATTTTACACTGGTAACCAGGGTAAACATCGGGTTACTAAGCGCAGGGCCACGCTTAGTAACCCGATGTTTACCCTGGTTACCAGCGTAAAAGTAAAAAAAACAAACAGTACATGCTCACCTGCGCGTCCCCCAGCGTCTGCTTCCTGACACTTACTGAGCCCGGCCCTAAAGTGAAAGTGAAAGCACAGCGGTGACGTCACCGCTGTGCTGTTAGGGCCGGAGCTCAGTCAGTGTCAGGAAGCAGACGCTGGGGGACGCGCAGGTGAGCATGTACTGTTTGTTTTTTTTACTTTTACGCTGGTAACCAGGGTAAACATCGGGTTACTAAGCGTGGCCCTGCGCTTAGCAACCCGCTGTTTACCCTGGTTACCCGGGGACCTCGGCATCGTTGGTCGCTGGAGAGCGGTCTGTGTGACAGCTCCCCAGCGATCAAACAGCGACGCTGCAGCGATCGGCATCGTTGTCGCTATCGCTGCAGCGTCGCTTCGTGTGAAGGTACCTTAAGGATGCAGCTGGACAGGTCCTGCATGGGAGGTATGAGTCACTAAAGTGGTTAGCCTTAGTGACATGAATCACAGAGAGAAGGCTTCAGCAAAGCATTTGCTGAGAGGGTTTTAATGGAGTTTGATTTTTGGGTCCGGGTTTTAGTAACGACCAGAAGAGCTGGGTGGGACAGGTCATTCCCATGAATTCAATAAGCCTCAGTAGCGGTATGTGTGGGGAGGTGAAAAGATCTTCACTGCTGGTAAGTCTCAGCCAAAGACTAAGTGTATGGACACCGCACTAATACATGTGCCTTTGAAACAAACTGTGTTCCCTTTTCTCGTTTACCTTGTGTGCCAGAGAAGGACTGTTTATTTTTCTTTCACTTGAAGCGTTATGGACTTTTAATAAACCTTCCTGTGTGATAAAGACACTTCCGGCCTGTACGTATACCTCAACTGCTGACTTGAGAGAGTGAAATCCCTACTGGAGGTAAATTAGGGATATGGACACTTTACCATGGACTCTTCATAGTATGCTACCTTATGTCTATGCAGGCATGTAAAAATATGAAGCTAGCATCCCAGTCTCACCAAATATCTTCAATTAAACTTTGTCTGTGATTGACTCTTGGTTCTTGAATAGAGATGAGTGAACCCGACCTGTAAAGTTTGGGATTTGTACCGGACACAGAGAGAGAGACAGACGGAGAGAGACAGAGACTCTCTGCTTCCTTGGCATCCCCCAAGCTCTTACTTCGGCTATTTTACAGCATCAAAGTTCGGGTCCCAATTGACTACTATGGGGTTCGGGTTCTAGTTCAAGTTTGGGTACAGTTCTGGTTCTCGAACTGGACTAGTTTGGTCGAACCCAAACATCTACAGGTCTGCTCATTCCCATTCTTGAACAATCCAAAAGGGTTTTACACTCAGTTGAGAACTTAAGTTACATAACTTTAGGGAGGATATAATAAATGGATCCTCACCAATCACAACTTCTGATGTGTCAACCAGTAAGGCAGATCGATATATCCGCACATCAGATCGGTATTTAAAGAGTCATCTGGGTTACAACAGACATCAGATATAGTCCCTCTTCAGGATAAAAGAAGACGTGACATCCATGGATATAAATTTTGCATACTTTGAACAGTTTTTAAGGCAGAAAATTAAATCTACAATTGTGCTGAGGATTTTTGCACCATTTTCTGGCTTCAAACATCATGAACTCATGGGATTGTTGTTGACCTACCTCTCTCGCTAATCTATGCCAATTTTTTTCAATACTTTTCATTTATGCACTTCTTATTCTGCAAATATGACGACTCAAATTCTTCCGTTATGAGTGCCCTTTTCTGGCTCTATTGAGTGGCTCTGCACAACACCCATGTTTGAGTCCTTAAATGGGGGTTGCCCCATCTCATACATTCATGGCAAATCCGACGGATATGTAAAAAATATATAATGAGGCCTACATTTATCTAGACAACGGAGCCATGTTCCTGTCAGTGGAGAGGTGTACACACATGCAGGGCTCTCTCTCTTCATTCATCTGTAGGGGAGTATAGACGATACTGGTCCCATCTTAGATAGTCTTCCATCTCGAAAACAGGGCGCAAACCACTGACGGTGAAGCAATCATGGCTCTTTCCATTTAGCAGTTTTCCTAGCGCAATACACGGCCATTTCTTAACTGACTACAGTACACGAAGGTGCTTGCTCCATTCTTTTGAATGTAAGTATAATAAATGTGGAACCCATCCTTGGGACCTGCATCAATCGCTAGAACAGGGCCTTGTCAAATGCCTTAGTCAGTGGGAAGATGTCCGCACAAATGCGTTACCAATGTTCTAAGAATTGCCTAGTGCAATCCCAGTTCTCGAAACATCCTTTGAATATGCCACGAATGTACGAGAAGGTAGTACCCTTTAAGCCTACATTTCTTTTGTTCCCGTTGATGCAGCTTTTTTCTTTTCCTCCAATAAACAAGACACATAGGCGGGTGTATTTAACCTCAGCCACTTAAGGTTAAGTAAACCTTAAAATGGTTAAGTACTAAAACATTGCAGAACCTTCTAAATGGAAGAGAATTAGGTACTAAACGCCTTAGGCTTTCATTTAATTTGAACACTTAATTTAGACCTGTGGGAGGCTGAGATTCGAGTATAAAATAAGGACTTGCGTTTGATGTGCCGTTTTCAAGAGATGAATTCACATTTCTGAAGCCGTTCGATGTGGAAGGCATCATTATGACCGAGAGAGGGTGAACGAGCCAGGTCACGAAATGCTGCCAATGGTAGGAATGTCACGCAGGGAAAGAAAGGAAAAATGTACTAAAGCTCAGAGGCTTCCAATCTGCAGCGTGAAGGACTTATTGACATCACGCCGATAATTCCTATACAGTAAGGTAGGTTCTCCATTACTTATACAGAGCTAATATATTCCATATAAAATGCATTAGAAGGATAGTCAAGGATTTAATTATTTTTAAGAGCAGCGAAAGACAAAAAATAAAAAGTACCAATTAAAGCCCTGACACTCCATTATCGTCTCTCAAGTGGCTTTGTTGTGGTGACCGCCAATAGCCAAGTTCTGGCCTCAGCGACCTTCTCCCTATATATTGGCATCATCATTGAAACCAGTGACTAACTACAGCATTCATATGGACATATTGGTATCCGGCTACTGCAACAAAATAAAACACAGACCCATGGGGACATCCAGTGCGGCAGGGAATTAACAGCTGAGTATTGGGTATTTTTCTGCTTTTTTAAAGCCATTAAATGGTTAAAAATGGCTATTACTTGCGACCATTGCGGCTCTTGATTTCTGTATTTTTTTTTTTTTTGTATATTTTTATTTTACAATGAGACTCTTTGGGCAACTCGATGCCTCTACAGAAGCAAATTTCATGCACTTTTTCTGAAGTATATGTAGAAAATTACTACTAACATATACTCCCCTATAACAGTTAGTTGGTTATTCATCCTACAAAAAACAGCCACACCCACTACCATGATACATCGACAAATTTTATTAGGAATATTTAATACAAACAATAAAAACAGTGGAAAGGGAACACGCCAAAAAAGATCATCTTAAAGGGTACACACGATTATGTCTCGATGTGCACAAAAGAATCACATAATATAAGTAGATTTATACATTCATGGATTCAGTTGAATCTCATTTAAAATAGGTGCAAATTAAGTAAAAAAATTGAAGTTTATGCTGAAAACAGCAAGTACATTTATGTAAAGAATAGCTGATACATACCTAAGGTATGATTTACGTCCACTCATTATATCCTGAGACATTGTGGGATTAGTTCTTACAAAGTGTAATATGATAGATCAAATTAAGGATAAGGTGATATTTACCAGACCACGACCCTGCTGCTATCTACACCCGACGGACGTTTCGCCTCTGCTTCCTCAAGGGGAAATTCATAACTTTGATGAGGAAATAGAATAGGTCACTAACGCTTATAATATATAAATATTTTGCCTAGTCTAAATGTCGCGGTTCTCCTGAATCTTTTTGTTTTTGTTCCTGCTCAGTTTCTGAGATATGGCATTCGCTTTCCTGTATATAAATCTAGTCTTGATAGTCAACTGTTCCTCATTAAAACGACTATAGATATGAGTTGAGGGCTACAGTCAGTTGGATAAGAAGATTAGATATAGAGATCTCCTCAGCAAGAGCAGTATATGGGTCCTTTGTATAGTCCAATAATGTGTTCATGATTGAAGCCGCTTTGGAAGTAGTGGCCCAATTACCTCTTCAGCCCCTGACATTCACAAAAACAGTAACATATGGACCTGGTAAAAAAAAAAATAATAACATACCTATGGCAAGTGATAGGTTCTCTTGTAAAGAGGCTCTCTGTTCACGACTAGTGATGAGCGCGTGTACTCGTTGCTCGGGTTGTCCCGAGCACGCTCGGGTGATCTCCGAGTATTTGTTAGTGTTCGGAGATTTAGTTTTCATCACCGTAGGTGAATCATTTACAGCTACTAGACAGCTTGAATACATGTGGGGATTCCTTAGAAATCAGGCAACACCCACATGTACTCAGACTAGCTAGTAGCTGAAAATCATTCAGCTGAGGCAATAAAATCTAAATCCCTGAACACTAACAAATACTCAGAGACCACGTGAGAAACAAGTATACTCGCTCATCACTAGGGTTGAGCGACTTTCATTTTTTTAAGATCGAGTCGAGTTTTGTGAAACCCGACTTAGTCCAGAGTCGAGTCGAGTGAAGTCGGCCGATTATCGCTAAAAGTCGGGGATCGACCGAAACACGAAACCCAATGCAAGTCAATGGGGAAGCATAGCCGGCAGTGAGTGGAGGCCAGGAAAACACCTACAGTGCCCATTTTAATGCCAAAAACATCCATTCTTGTTTTCTGAAGCTTGTCAATCTAAATTAACTTTATAATAATAGTTGGGCACTGGAAATTGGGGGTGATTTGGCAAAAGTTGTGGGGGGTAGGGCTGGTTCAAGGTTTTAGTGGGCACAGGAAACATGGACTACGTCACGGCGGTGGAGCAGTGAGAGGTAAGTATGTCAAGTTTGCAAGTGCTGTGATCCTAAGCAAGCAGGGGGGCCCACTCGTTGGCATTGGCACTGGCACAGGGCCCCTCAAAAGTACAGCGGTGTGTTTGCACGGCAGGGGCGCCTCCCACCAGCAGCGACACTTTTGCGTACTCTGAGGGGCCCTGTGCCAGTGACGTCGCCAACGAGTATGCCCCCCCCACCTGATGAAGGAACCTGCACTTTCATCTGCAACTTCCTCTTTGTCCCTGTGTAAGGTGGTATAACATGCGGGAAGGGGAACCTGACTTTCAGCAGGGTCAGATTCTGGCTGTGTAGAGTGCAAGGGGAATGTAGTGGTCTAGGTCAATGTACCAGCAGACTCATGTAGCAGTGGCTGGGCAGTGGGCAGGATGAGGAGGAAACAGATATAGGGCCAAAGAATAAAGTAGGCTAAATGCAGTTCAAAATTGGTAACAGGACTAAACAGGCGGAATTGCTTTGTTGAGTGGAGTAGCAAACCCAGGAGCAGCAGACACTGTTTTAAGGGCCCAAACACACTAATAGGCCAAATGCAGTTTAATATCTGATACTATAGGCCGAAAGCCATAAGGTTGAAGCTCAGCTTTTTTTAGTTGAGGACAAACACCAGGGAGGAGCAAACAGAGCTATTAGGCCCCATCCAGCAATTTAAAAAAAAAAAAAAAAAAAAAGAGCCAGAAGGTGGAAACTCAGCTTTGTTCAGTGGAGGACAACACCAGGCAGGGGCAGACACCGTTAGTAGGCCCTAACCACCAATTTTTAAAAACACAGCACTTAATGAGAGCAAGAAGGTTGAAGCTCAGCTGTATTCAGTTGAGGGCAACACCAGGGAGGGGCAGACACCGTCAGTAGGCCCTAACCACCAATTTTTAAAAACACAGCACTTAATGAGAGCCAGAAGGTTGAAGCTCAGCTTTATTCAGTTGAGGGCAAGACCAGGGAGGGGCAGACACCGTTAGTAGGCCCTAACCACCATTTTGTTTTTTAAAAAACACTTAATGAGAGCCAGAAGGTTGAAGCTCAGCTGTATTCAGTTGAGGACAACACCAGGGAGGGGCAGACACCGTTAGTAGGCCGTAACCAAAGTTGAAGGCCAAATGCAGTTTAATATCTGATACTATAGGCCGAAAGCCACAAGGTTGAAGCACAGCTTTATTCAGTTGAGGGCAACACCAGGGAGGGGCAGACACCGTTAGTAGGCCCTAACCACCAATTTTTAAAAACACAGCACTTAATGAGAGCCAGAAGGTTGAAGCTCAGCTGTATTCAGTTGAGGACAACACCAGGGAGGGGTAGACACCGTTAGTAGGCCGTAACCAAAGTTGAAGGCCAAATGCAGTTTAATATCTGATACTATAGGCCGAAAGCCAGAAGGTTGAAGCACAGCTTTATTCAGTTGAGGGCAACACCAGGGAGGGGCAGACACCGTTAGTAGGCCGTAACCAAAGTTGAAGGCCAAATGCAGTTTAATATCTGATACTATAGGCCGAAAGCCAGAAGGTTTATTCAGTTGCAGCTTCTTTGCAATAATATAAAGAAGACGCGACAGGACAACACTCGGTGGATGCCATATCTGTGTTTTCAATGGAAAAAAACCTTTCAGTTAACTACTTGCAGGAGAAAGTTTTTGTAGCTGGTGGACAATTTTGGTACTGTACCAGTTTTTGGTTGTATGTGTTTTTGTTTTTAATGTTAAAATGTATGCATTTGATATCTCTCCAGTATTTTCTTTATTATAAGCAAAATACTTATTTTTATATTTTCTGATGTTTTATACCGGAGTGTTCCTCGGGACACGCTTATAAACTTGATAATTGGTTCCAGGGGTACACGGGCAGCAGTGGTCTGGTCAGTGGAGGCCTAGTGGAAGGAGGGACCGCAGACAGGCTTTGAAGGCCTAACATGATAAAATGGGCTGGCTGTAGGCACTTTATAATTGGTTCCAGGGGTACACGGGCAGCAGTGGTCTGGTCAGTGGAGGCCTAGTGGAAGGAGGGACCGCAGACAGGCTTCGAAGGCCTAACATAATAAAATGGGCTGGCTGTAGGCACTGTAAAATAGGTTCCAGGGGTACACGGGCAGCAGTGGTCTGGTCAGTGGAGGCCTAGTGGAAGGAGGGACCGCAGACAGGCTTCGAAGGCCTAACATAATAAAATGGGCTGGCTGTAGGCACTGTAAAATAGGTTCCAGGGGTACACGGGCAGCAGTGGTCTGGTCAGTGGAGGCCTAGTGGAAGGAAGGACCGCAGACAGGCTTCGAAGGCCTAACATAATAAAATGGGCTGGCTGTAGGCACTGTAAAATAGGTTCCAGGGGTACACGGGCAGCAGTGGTGTGGTCAACGGAGGCCGATTGTAATGAGTGTCTGCCAGTTAGTAGTCAAAAAACAACAAATAAATGTGAATGTCTCGCATTAAAACAAAGACACTAAAGGGTGCAATCATTAGGTTCAGGGGTGGGATCCTCTGCGTTGTTTCAGACCTACTAATTTAGCGCAAAGTATTTACTGTGGTAAATAGAGGACACTGCCCCTGACTATGTTATGTACCATCATACATGTCAACACAATGGTATTGTCAGTGGCAGGTATGGAAGGATGTCAGCGCATAGACTAAACATTGGTGGAAGTGTGAGAGATAACTGTGGAAGTGGTAGAGCAATGTTTGACCTGGGGGTGGGTGAACTCTCTTGTGGCCGGCGGTACAGGCCCAGGGCCCCTCATGTTACAACAGTGTGTCTGACGTTGGGTGCGCACCACCACCGCCAGAGACACTTTATTGTACTATGAGGGACCCAGTACCAATGCCGTCGACCAAAAGCGAGCACACCCACCTCTTCAGGCAAACAGCTGTCTCACGGGTGCTTGCGCCAAGTCGCGATACCACGGCCCCGTGTGGGGAGTTTGGCCATTTAGGGAGGTGTAAACATGTCATATGCCGGACAATCAGCTGCAGAAAATTAGACATTAGAAAAGTAATTCACAGTAGTCCACAGGCAAGAGCTTTTCATAGGAAAGCTAGGTGTCGGCCGGGCAAGGTGGGGCAAAAGATTTTGAAATCCAGTTGTGGTTCATTTTAATGAATGTTAGATCGTCAACATTTTGGGTAGCCAGACGAGTCCTTTTTTCGGTTAATATTGAACCTGCAGCACTGAATACTCTTTCTGATAGGACACTTGCTGCCGGGCAAGCAAGCTCCTGCAATGCATATTCTGCCAATTCTGGCCAGGTGTCTAATTTTGAGGCCCAGTAATCAAATGGGAATGACGGTTGAGGGAGAACATCGATAAGGGATGAAAAATAGTTAGTAACCATACTGGACAAATGTTGTCTCCTGTCACTTTCAATTGATGCAGCAGTACCTGTCCTGTCTGCGGTCATAGCAAAATCACTCCACAACCTGGTCAGAAAACCCCTTTGTCCAACGCCACTTCTGATGTGCGCACCCCTAACACTACTAATCTGCTGCCCCCTGGAGCTCGTGTGATAACGATCACGTGCGCTGTGTGCTGGGAATGCCTGAAGCAAACGGTCAACAAGAGTTGATTGTTTGGTTGCTAATATTAGTTCCAAGTTCTCATGTGGCATAATATTTTGCAATTTGCCTTTATAGCGTGGATCAAGGAGGCAGGCCAACCAGTAATCGTCATCGTTCATCATTTTCGTTATGCGTGTGTCCCTTTTTAGGATACGTAAGGCATAATCCGCCATGTGGGCCAAAGTTCCAGTTGTCAAATCTCCGGTTGTGATTGGTTGAGGGGCAGTTTCAGGCAAATCTACGTCACTTGTGTCCCTCAAAAAACCAGAACCCGGCCTTGCCACGCAACCAATTTCCAGTGCCCCCGGGAAAGCTTCCGCATTAAAAATATACTCATCCCCATCATCCTCCTCATCCTCCACCTCCTCTTCGCCCGCTACCTCGTCCTGTACACTGCCCTGACCAGACAATGGCTGACTGTCATCAAGGCTTTCCTCTTCCTCTGGTGCAGACGCCTGCTCCTTTATGTGCGTCAAACTTTGCATCAGCAGACGCATTAGGGAGATGCTCATGCTTATTACGGCGTTGTCTGCACTAACCAGCCGTGTGCATTCCTCAAAACACTGAAGGACTTGACACATGTCTTGTATCTTGGACCACTGCACACCAGACAACTCCATGTCTGCCATCCTACTGCCTGCCCGTGTATGTGTATCCTCCCACAAAAACATAACAGCCCGCCTCTGTTGGCACAGTCTCTGAAGCATGTGCAGTGTTGAGTTCCACCTTGTTGCAACGTCTATGATTAGGCGATGCTGGGGAAGGTTCAAAGACCGCTGATAGGTCTGCATACGGCTGGAGTGTACAGGCGAACGTCGGATATGTGAGCAAAGTCCACGCACTTTGAGGAGCAGGTCGGAGAACCCAGGATAAGTTTTCAATAAGCACTGCACCACCAGGTTTAAGGTGTGAGCCAGGCAAGGAATGTGTTTCAGTTGGGAAAGGGAGATGGCAGCCATGAAATTCCTTCCGTTATCACTCACTACCTTGCCTGCCTCAAGATCTACTGTGCCCAGCCACGACTGCGTTTCTTGTTGCAAGAACTCGGACAGAACTTCCGCGGTGTGTCTGTTGTCGCCCAAACACTTCATAGCCAATACAGCCTGCTGACGCTTGGCAGTAGCTGGCCCATAATGGGACAACTGGTGTGCAACAGTGTCATCTGCCGATGGAGTGGTTGGCCGACTGTGGTCTGTGGAAGAGCTGTAGCTTCTGCAGGATGACGAGGAGGAGGAGGAGGAGGTGGTGCGAACGCCTACAGCCAACTGTTTCCTAGACCGTGGGCTAGGCACAACTGTCCCGAAATTGATGTCCCCTGAGGACCCTGCATCCACCACATTCACCCAGTGTGCCGTGATGGACACATAACGTCCCTGGCCATGCCTACTGGTTCATGCATCTGTAGTCAAGTGCACCTTTGTACTCACAGATTGCCTGAGTGCATGGACGATGCGCTGTTTAACATGCTGGTGCAGGGCCGGGATGGCTTTTCTGGAAAAAAAGTGTCGACTGGGTAGCTCGTATCGTGGTTCAGCGTACTCCATCAGGGCTTTGAAAGCTTTGCTTTCAACTAACCGGTAGGGCATCATCTCTAACGATATTAGTCTAGCTATGTGGGCGTTAAAACCCTGTGTACGCGGATGCGAGGATAAGTACTTTCTTTTTCTAACCAGTGTCTCATGTAGTGTGAGCTGAACTGGAGAGATGGAGATCGTGGAACTTGCGGGTGTGCCGGTGGACATGGCAGACTGCGAGACGGTTGGAGACGGTATTGTTTCCGCCGGTGACCTAGATGCAATATTTCCTCCTACAAAACTGGTGATTCCCTGACCCTGAGTGCTTTTGGCTGGCAAAGAAACCTGCACAGATACTGCCGGTGGTGCGGAAAATGGTGGCCTTACAGTGACGGAAGGGATGTTGCGTTGCTGACTAGCTTCATTGGCCGAGGGTGCTACAACCTTAAGGGACGTTTGGTAGTTAGTCCAGGCTTGAAAATGCATGGTGGTTAAGTGTCTATGCATGCAACTAGTATTGAGACATTTCAGATTCTGACCTCTGCTTAAGCTAGTTGAACATTTTTGACAGATGACTTTGCGCTGATCAATTGGATGTTGTTTAAAAAAATGCCAGACTGCACTCTTCCTAGCATCGGATCCCTTTTCAGGGATTGCAGACTGAGCTTTAACCGGATGGCCACGCTGTCCTCCAACAGGTTTTGGCTTTGACACGCGTTTTGGGCCAGATACGGGCCCGGCAGATGGAACCTGTTGCGATGTTGATGCCTGCTGCGGCCCCTCCTCCACCTCCGCTTCTGAACTACTGCCGCCTGCACCCTGTTCCCCCAATGGCTGCCAATCGGGGTCAATAACTGGGTCATCTATTAACTCCTCTTCGAGCTCGTGTGCAACTTCGTCTGTGTCACTGTGTCGGTCGGTGGTATAGCGTTCGTGGCGGGGCAACATAGTCTCATCAGGGTCTGATTGTGGATCAGTACCCTGAGAGGGCAATGTGGTGGTCTGAGTCAAAGGAGCAGCATAGTACTCTGGCTGTGGCTGTGCATCAGTGCACTCCATGTCAGAATCAACTTGTAATGGGCATGGCCTGTTAAGTGTTTCACTTTGTAAGCCAGGGACGGTATGTGTAAAGAGCTCCATGGAGTAACCCGTTGGGTCGCCTGCTGCATCCTTCTCTCTTGTTGTAGTTTTTGCTGAAGAGGACAAGGAAGCAACTTGTCCCTGACCGTGGACATCCACAAGCGACGCGCTGCTTTTACATTTACCAGTTTCAGAAGAGGAGGCAAAAGAGCTAGAGGCGGAGTCTGCAATGTAAGCCAAAACTTGCTGTTGCTGCTCCGCCTTTAAAAGCGGTTTTCCTACTCCCAGAAAAGAGAGCGTTCGAGGCCTTGTGTAGCCAGACGAAACTGACTCCACAGCTCCAGACTTACGTGGAATATTTTTATCCCAACGACCACCTGATGCTCCACTACCACTACCATCATTACCAGCTGACAATGAACGCCCACGGCCACGACCTCTTGCACCAGACTTCCTCATTGTTTTAAAAACTTAACCAAAGTAACTTTATTTGTTGCTGTCAAACAACTTACACGGTAAGCTATAACTTCAGTATGATTTCAATATCCCTTAACAGGTTGGTGAGACCACAAGGAAAATCAGGCACAATGTTACACACTCTGTTTTCTGTGGCACAAAATCACAGAGATGCCACACACGCAGGACTGTCACTCAAGCACAAATGTCAATATTAAGCTCCCACCTTTTTTTTTTTTTTTCCTCAGGGAGACTTTAGAAACCAAATAAGATAAATTGTTTTTTTCAGGGACAATTTAGAAACCAAATAATAATAAAAAAAAAAAAAAGCTTTCTATGGCCCAGTGCCCACTGAGTGAGAGATGGCACACACAGGAGTCAGGATAAGGAGTGGCACACAAGCCCTGAGGACAGTATTAATCTCCCACTGATGGATGTAGTGTTTTTTTTTTTCAGGTAGATTTTAGAACCCAAATCAAGCAAAAATTAAATAGGCTTTCTATGGCCCACTGAGTGAGAGATGGCACACACAGGAGTCAGGAGTGGCACACAAGCCCTGAGGACAGTATTAATCTCCCACTGATGGATGTAGTGTTTTTTTTTTCAGGTAGATTTTAGAACCCAAATCAAGCAAAAAAATAAATAGGCTTTCTATGGCCCACTGAGTGAGAGATGGCGCGCACAGGAGTCAGGATCAGGAGTGGCACACAAGCCCTGAGGACAGTATTAATCTCCCACTGATGGATGTAGTGTTTTTTTTTTCAGGTAGATTTTAGAACCCAAATCAAGCAAAAAAATAAATAGGCTTTCTATGGCCCACTGAGTGAGAGATGGCGCTCACAGGAGTCAGGATCAGGAGTGGCACACAAGCCCTGAGGACAATATTAATCTCCCACTGATGGATGTAGTGTTTTTTTTTTCAGGTAGATTTTAGAACACAAATCAAGCAAAAAAATAAATAGGCTTTCTATGGCCCACAGAGTGAGAGATGGCGCTCACAGGAGTCAGGATCAGGAGTGGCACACAATCCCTGAGGACAGTATTAATCTCCCACTGATGGATGTAGTGTTTTTTTTTTCAGGTAGATTTTAGAACCCAAATCAAGCAAAAAAATAAATAGGCTTTCTATGGCCCACTGAGTGAGAGATGGCGCTCACAGGAGTCAGGATCAGGAGTGGCACACAAGCCCTGAGGACAGTATTAATCTCCCACTGATGGATGTAGTGTTTTTTTTTTCAGGTAGATTTTAGAACCCAAATCAAGCAAAAAAATAAATAGGCTTTCTATGGCCCACTGAGTGAGAGATGGCACACACAGGAGTCAGGAGTGGCACACAAGCCCTGAGGACAGTATTAATCTCCCACTGATGGATGTAGTGATTTTTTTTTCAGGTAGATTTTAGAACCCAAATCAAGCAAAAAAATAAATAGGCTTTCTATGGCCCACTGAGTGAGAGATGGCGCGCACAGGAGTCAGGATCAGGAGTGGCACACAAGCCCTGAGGACAGTATTAATCTCCCACTGATGGATGTAGTGGTTTTTTTTTCAGGTAGATTTTAGAACCCAAATCAAGCAAAAAAATAAATAGGCTTTCTATGGCCCACTGAGTGAGAGATGGCGCTCACAGGAGTCAGGATCAGGAGTGGCACACAAGCCCTGAGGACAATATTAATCTCCCACTGATGGATGTAGTGTTTTTTTTTTCAGGTAGATTTTAGAACCCAAATCAAGCAAAAAAATAAATAGGCTTTCTATGGCCCACTGAGTGAGAGATGGCGCGCACAGGAGTCAGGATCAGGAGTGGCACACAAGCCCTGAGGACAGCATTAATCTCCCACTGATGGATGTAGTGTTTTTTTTTCAGGTAGATTTTAGAACCCAAATCAAGCAAAAAAATAAATAGGCTTTCTATGGCCCACTGAGTGAGAGATGGCGCTCACAGGAGTCAGGATCAGGAGTGGCACACAAGCCCTGAGGACAATATTAATCTCCCACTGATTGATGTAGTGTTTTTTTTTCAGGTAGATTTTAGAACCCAAATCAAGCAAAAAAATAAATAGGCTTTCTATGGCCCACAGAGTGAGAGATGGCGCTCACAGGAGTCAGGATCAGGAGTGGCACACAAGCCCTGAGGACAGCATTAATCTCCCACTGATGGATGTAGTGATTTTTTTTTCAGTTAGATTTTAGAACCCAAATCAAGCAAAAAAATAAATAGGCTTTCTATGGCCCACTGAGTGAGAGATGGCGCTCACAGGAGTCAGGATCAGGAGTGGCACACAAGCCCTGAGGACAGTATTAATCTCCCACTGATGGATGTAGTGTTTTTTTTTCAGGTAGATTTTAGAACCCAAATCAAGCAAAAAAATAAATAGGCTTTCTATGGCCCACTGAGTGAGAGATGGCGCTCACAGGAGTCAGGATCAGGAGTGGCACACAAGCCCTGAGGACAATATTAATCTCCCACTGATTGATGTAGTGTTTTTTTTTCAGGTAGATTTTAGAACCCAAATCAAGCAAAAAAATAAATAGGCTTTCTATGGCCCACTGAGTGAGAGATGGCGCGCACAGGAGTCAGGATCAGGAGTGGCACACAAGCCCTGAGGACAGTATTAATCTCCCACTGATGGATGTAGTGATTTTTTTTTCAGTTAGATTTTAGAACCCAAATCAAGCAAAAAAATAAATAGGCTTTCTATGGCCCACTGAGTGAGAGATGGCACACACAGGAGTCAGGAGTGGCACACAAGCCCTGAGGACAGTATTAATCTCCCACTGATGGATGTAGTGTTTTTTTTTTCAGGTAGATTTTAGAACCCAAATCAAGCAAAAAAATAAATAGGCTTTCTATGGCCCACTGAGTGAGAGATGGCGCGCACAGGAGTCAGGATCAGGAGTGGCACACAAGCCCTGAGGACAGTATTAATCTCCCACTGATGGATGTAGTGATTTTTTTTTTCAGGTACATTTTAGAACCCAAATCAAGCAAAAAAGTAAATAGGCTTTCTATGGCCCACTGAGTGAGAGATGGCGCACACAGGGATGGCACACACAGGGATGGCACTGTAGCAGAAATGCAAATCTTAATCTCCCACAAAAAAAAAAAAAAAAAAAACAGGGACTGTCCTACAATTACTATCTCCCTGCAGTAATCTCAGCCAGGTATGGCAGGCAGCAATAGGAGTGGACTGATGCACAAATTAAATAAAAAGTGTGGACAAACAAAAAAGATAGCTGTGCAGAAAGGAAGGAACAAGAGGATATGTGCTTTGAAAAAAGCAGTTGGTTTCCACAGTGGCGTACACACAGCAATACAGCTATCACGGAGCCTTCTAGGGCAGCCCAATGAGCTACAGCGCTGAGAGAAAAAAAAAAAATGTAGCTTCCACTGTCCCTGCACACCGAAGGTGGTGTTGGACAGTGGAAATCGCTACAGCACAAGCGGTTTGGTGGTTAGTGGACCCTGCCTAACGCTATCCCTGCTTCTGACGAAGCGGCAGCAACCTCTCCCTAAGCTCAGATCAGCAGCAGTGAGATGGCGGTCGGCGGGAACGCCCCTTTATAGCCCCTGTGACGCCGCAGACAGCAAGCCAATCACTGCAATGCCCTTCTCTAAGATGGTGGGGACCAGGACCTATGTCATCACGCTGCCCACACTCTGCGTTCACCTTCATTGGCTGAGAAATGGCGCTTTTCGCGTCATTGAAACGTGACTTTGGCGCGAAAGTCGCGTACCGCATGGCCGACAAGCACATGGGGTCGGATCGGGTTTCATGAGACGCCGACTTAGCCAAAAGTCGGCGACTTTTGAAAATGAACGACCCGTTTCGCTCAACCCTACTCATCACTACTCATGACAATTATTGAAGCCAGTCCCACAATTAGCTTAAAAAAAAAATCGTTCGAAACGCGTAGCCTGCTGCTATTCATTTTCCTGCGAACCATGTTTTTGGACTTTGCATTTTACCTTCAATAAATTTGGATATTTTTGGAAGCTGGATTTTTTTCCTCTTTTGTTCCACAATTAGCTGACTGCCAAGAGTCCGGTTACAAAAACCTTCAGAGACCAAGATTGCCCCCTCTTTATTGCTGGGGGAAGCCCTTGGAGGCTATATAATTCCCGTGTAGAGGCCACCACTGAGGAAAAATAGTATTGCATGGTTCAAAAAAGGTGTTTCCAATCAGGGGTCCCCCTCCATAAGGTCCATTTGTCAGAACTCTGTGCGGGCAAAGATGACTCATAAGCAGGCGAAACTTAATATTTTGGAAAACTGCAGGATGAGGCAAAGCAATTCCAGTCTGTGTGACTCAGGTTTCCCCTGACATGTGGTGGTGGTCCTACAAACACCAACACACGTTAGATCCTCTGGGGATGATGTGTCTATAGCTAGTGTATTTCGACCATGGAGATGAATGGCAGTACCTCTGTAATGGTTGTAAATGATTTTTATGTAAACCAAGGACAAGTGTTTTGAGCTTCTCATTATTTTATGCCTTCACCGGCATAGTGTTTAGCGAATTGCCACGTCGATTTGTAATTTTGCTGAGAAAGAGTCAGCGTTTCTGGCCCATGTGTCGGATGTTGTGTTGTGTACGTTAGTTACACCTTTTTTCGCACTTTGTTTTACGGCTTTTGTTTGATTTTTATGCCAGCGATGCTTGTTGACGTCTTCCACGGTACAATCAACCTCTTAATTGTTTACACACTTTGCTACAAAGCTGTCTGACTCCCCTGTACTCGGTGGTGTTAGAGCCTAAAAAAAAAAAACATTTAAGATCAAGGACCGGACTTGGTAAATACACAGAAAGAAGAATGCAACTGAATGCTGAAACGCCAGCTGTGTAATCTGCAAATCTTCATCCTGCCACATGGCAAAATGAATCATAGCAGGCAAATCTGCCTGACGCAGAGAGCTGCAAACTCATAAAAATGAGCTAAAGGAATAGCAAATGTACAATATATACAGTGGAAAGGATGCTTCAAAAAAGGAAGGCTTTCAAAACTGGAAGTGTTAATTACATTTTGATTCTTGATAAAAAAAAATAAGTGAATGAATGGTAGAGAAATCCAAATGACATCAATATTTGGTGATCGCCCTTTGCCTTCATCAGTTCTTCAAGGAACACTTGTATTTGCACACAGTTTATGGTGGAACTCGGCAGGAGGTTGATTCAAACATCTTGGAGAAGTGACCACAGATCTTCTGTGGAGGTCGTTGGTACAAATCCTTGAGTCTCTTCATGTAAGACCAAATAGACTGGAGATGTTGAGATCAGGGCTCTATGGGGCCATATCATCACTTCCAGGACTAACTCTTCTTCACACCGATGATAGTTCTTGATAACATTGGCTGTGTGTTTGGGGTTGTCCTGCTGCGGAACACGGCTGTTAGCAAAATTTGGACGTATGAGCCTCAGACAAAAATGTTTCTGTTGTAAGACAACTCTCTGCAGCAGGGACCTTCCTCAACTGCTCAAGGAAACTAAAGCTGGCCATACACGTCAAAGAGTTGTAGGTCCATCAGTTATTTCTCCTGAATTCTGAGGTTTGGCCGAGGGTGGATATGTGGAGAAAGCGAAAAAGCCCCTGCCAGACACCTCTCCAGGGAGCACAAAGAGATCGGACTGTTATATTGAAACTACTTGATCCTTCTCCTTCACATATCATCTGTTGGTGACAGTCGTGAGGATTCCATATATATATGTATGGCCAGTCCCACTGAAAATCAGCAGGTTTGAATAACTATTATGCAATGTTTCTGGATGCCTTGAAAGAGTATTTCCATTCCACAGGAAGAGCCATCAATGTATGCCAGATACAGATCCCACCAATGGAACCCACATCTGTTTTGAGAAAATGCCACCGTCGTGCACAGCTATAACTGGCGAGGTAGTCTTCATTTCCATGCACTCATACACATGAAGAGCAAGAGCCAAGTATGTATGGGAATTCTGAGCACTACTTCACTTACAACGCCACACATTAAGATCGCATTCGCGCTGACGAGATCCGCACCTCCCATATACATCCTGTGGATAAGCCATCATTTTAGGAGTACCCCTCTAAGCCTCACCAGTTGTCTTCCAGATAAAAATGGAAGGAGTGTTGTAATCTCTCTATACTTTGAACAAATCTCTGGCTTGCACCCATTCTCTGTCATTACACCCCTGTTGACTTTTCACATATTGAGGGACGGACATAAGATTTTTTACAAGACTGCTTCAGTACAAGGTGGATAATTCCCCACGATGTGGATGGACTTTTTATTTCTTTTGCAGCAGTAGCAGCTGGAAATGAGAAGATCCTTCATTGTGTTTTCTTTCAAACCTGTTGAAAGAGAACACACAGACACCTTTTTCCTAACAGGTTCTTAGCATGACCGAGTGAATGTATTCTATAGTGGTAGATCAAAAATGGTGTATGGTACAAGGGCAGAATAAGGTCAGTGAGCGCTCTTGGGCAAAATATTGTGTCATGATGACCCTTCCCGGGGGTTGTACGTAGGAAGCGGGACTAGAGAACAAGCCTTTGTGTAAAAGATGAAGCTTTACAACCTAGATATTTTAAAATGTTATAAACAGTCACACAAAACACAATAGTCTTTCAAAGACAAAGTGCACAAAGAGCAATAATATGCAGTGTGCGAATTATACAATATCACCATATAGTACACAAAATAACGAACAGGTCACCATGAAATGATATCCAATCTACAGATATCGCATTATAGAGAAGGGTCAGCTGAGAAGATTGATATATATAACGTTATGGAAAAATTCTCAGCTGATGGCTATAGCTGCAGATAATTGTTTAGCGCCGCCCACTGGACTCCCAATTATAAAATAAGCAGGAATTTAAATCAATAAAATACAAATTATTATGACTCTTTAGCACAAGATAATACATAAATCTGCTCAGCTCCTCCTGCTCTACAAAATGAAGATGGAAAATTAGATTGTTTGGGCAATAAAAAGCACTAACCAATAATAAGGAGGAATAAACTAAATGGGACTAGGGACTAGGAGATAAACACACGTACTACAGCAAACCACAGATCATTACTACAACAACTCTACTACAACCACTCAGCTTTAGCACACAGCACAGGAAGCCGAATCTTTCTCCGGCAGGGACAAGAAGATCTGACCAGTATTTATAGGAAGAGGTAATGACCAGATCAGAAGCAGCTGAAATGGAGCTGCATGTTTCTGACCAGTATAGAAAGTCGTTAACCTCTTCATCACCAGAGGAAACTAAATCCATTTAATATGGGACACAAATCACACCATCTCTAAAGAAGACTTTGGATTCATTACCTAACATGACATCTTTGTGACATTTTCTTGCATGAGCCATATATACGTGATGGGAGTTTCTGTTAATTTAAAGAAATGTGAAGTATTAAGTTATGGAAGGATTTCTTGCTGGACTGTATAATTTTTTTACTTGAATATACACTATGTTCCAAATTATTATGCAAATGACATTTTTCTCTGATTTTCCTAAATGGTCGGTGCAAATGACAATCAGTCTAATAAAAGTCATCATTCTTTAGATTAGAGTATACATCGAATTTTATTGAAGAAACCTCCCAATGATAACAGTATAATCTCTAAAATGAATAAAAACTCAAAATGCACTGTTCCAAATTATTAGGCACAGTAGAATTTCCAAACATTTGATAAGTTTTAAAGAACTGAAAATGCTCATTTGAAGAATTTGCAGCATTAGGAGGTCACATTCACTGAGCAAAAAAGCTATTTAACTCCAAAACATCCCAACAGGCCAAGTTACATGTAACATAGGACCCTTCTTTGATGTCACCTTCACAATTCTTGCATCCATTGAACTTGTGAGTTTTTGGAGAGTTTCTGCTTGTATTTCTTTGCATGAAGTCAGAATAGCCTCCCAGTGCTGCTGTTTGGATGTGAACGGCCTCCCACCCTCATAGATCTTTTGCTTGATGATAATCCAAAGGTTCTCGACAGGGTTGAGGTCAGGGGAAGATGGTGGCCACACCATGAGTTTATCTCCTTTTATGCCCATAGCAGCCAATGTCTCAGAGGTATTCTTTGCAGCATGAGATGGTGCATTGTCAGCATGAAGATGCTTCTGCTCCTGAAGGCATGTTTCTGCTTTTTATATCATGGAATAAAGATGTCAGTCAGAAACTCTATACACTTTGCAGAGGTAATTTTCACACCTTCAGGAACCTTAAAGGGCCCTACCAGCTGTTCTGGACCAAAACATGTCTCCTCAACCTCCTTGCTGACGTCGCAGCCTTGTTGGGACATGGTGGCCATCCACCAACCATCCACTACTCCTTCCATCTGGACCATCCAGGGTTGCTCGACACTCATCAGTAAACAAGACTGCTTGAAAAATAGTCTTCATGTATGTCTGGGCCCACTGCAACCATTTCTGCTTGTGATCACTGTTTAGGGGTGGCCGAATAGTAGGTTTATGCACCAAAGCAAGCCTTTGAAGGATCCTACACCTTGAGGTTTGAGGGACTCCAGAGGCACCAGCAGCTTCAAATAACTTTTTGCTGCTTTGTAATGGTATTTTGGCAGCTGCTCTCTTAATTCAATGAATTTTTCTGTCAGAAACCTTCCTCAATATGCCTTTATCTGCATGAACTCTGTCTGTGCTCTGTTTCAGTCATAAATCTCTTCATAGTATGATGATCACTCTTAGGTTTTCGTGAAACATCTAATGTTTTCAAACCTTGTCCAAGGCATTGCACTATTTAACACTTTTCAGCAGCAGAGAGATCCTTTTTTATTTCCCATATTGCTTGAAACGTGTGGCCTGCTTAATAATGTGGAACATCATTTTTAAGTAGTTTTCCTTTAATTAGAATCACCTGGAAAACTAATTATCACATGTATTTAAGATTGATTTCAGTGATTCATTGAGCCCTGAGACACAATACCATCCACGAGTTTATTTGAAAAACAAAACGATTAACTCTTTATGACACTGAAATCCAATTTGCATAATAATTTGGAACACAGTGTAAAGCTGTAAGTTGCATTGAATTACACTGCCATACAGTACTCTAATAATTATGCTACACAAGTACACATACTCACGGTCTAGGATTGAGGGGGTTCCAAGTGACTATTCTTAAGGTTAGTTATTTCTTAGTTGTCTTTCAATTATCCTTTTGGAGTTTCTAGTGTTTGTTAACAATGTATTCTTTTGTATATTATTTCCACAACAGATTTGGCTTGAGAAAGGCATTATACTGCCGAAACGTCGCAGTGGAAGTAAATCTGTATATACCAGTGCCTTGTTCTCTTTTTACATATGTGGTGGACGATTTGCCCCTCTGTTTTCATATGAATATTGGATAATAAACTGTTTCGCTTTGAGTGCCGAAGATTTTCTCATTTTTGAATATTTGGATTCTTTTCTTCAGAGCACCAAATCGCTGTTGCAGTGAGCACCCCTTAGATCTTTAATAGCGTATTCTTAAGGTGGGCCATCAATGACAGACTGGGGAAGGTCTGATCTTGGAGACTTCCGCATTCCTATCATTGTGCTAAATTTGTGGGTTCCTGAAGGTTGGACCGTTCAGATGAAACACTTCAACTTCCCCCATGCCCATTAGATAGCTGTCAGACATTTTTCCTGGCTCTCCCCATACACAGGAAAGCTCAGCTCGGCAAAGCGCTACTGGGCTCTCTATGAGAAAGTTGCAAACGTTATCCTCAGGTATTGACTGATCTCCAGAACAACAAAAACATCAGCCACTGAAAATCCAACAGGCTAGATCCTTCTCTACTCCTCACATCATCTATGGAGGGAAAGTTGGGAGGGGTCCCATACACCGTAAAGTTTTGGCCGAAGTTGCAGATACCAGCAGGTTTAGCCCACTTTATTCTAATGTGTATGAAGGCCTGAAAAGAAAGACCATCAATGCTGAAGTCTAGTAGACTAGAGAGAGTCCCATGCTATTTGCCCCTTTTTCTGTCACCACATAATCATGCTCTATATGGAAAAAGTTCATATAGCTGCGAATTTTCAACCTGAAAGCCCATTTGACCGTCCATTCAGCACCATATTGGCTTACAAAAATAAAGCCGCTTACATGATAAAGCCTGTCCTCATTCCAAGACTATATGAAAGAAGTTGAAATCATAGTGGAAGGCCGATGTCAGGAGCTAACGCAGATTTGTGAGCTACTGTAAAATACAGAAACAGCCATAAGTCATCCTAATATGTTCCAGATGAAGAATAAAAACTTCAGTGATCGCCACTTAGTGAAGACTGCGATGAGATGAAGGTTTGGCCGATATTGATGGCACATTTCCATTAACAAGACAGCCGAGGTGAGCAAACGGTAAAGATCCTTTCGACACTGCATGCATTTCTCAGTTCTGCATCACAAACCGCCATCCCAAACCCACAAATCAGATACCGTACAGATACTGTCATTAATAAAAAGCATCATTATAGAGAGTCGCTGACTACCGCCAGTGGATTTCTGCAGGTTTTGCGGATTTGGAGGTCAATCTCTCTGACTTTTTGCATCAGCAGTCTCATAAACCTTAATGGAATAGCACTGTTAGAAGTCAATGTTTGCAAGGAAACGCCGTCTCGCTGATTTGGACACACGGGTTGACATCTCTGCATGAGAGCCATGCAATCATCTAAGAACCAAGGTGAGTGAATGACAGGAGCATCTTGATGACGAGGCCAGTTTTCCTTCGTTCGCCAGAACTGCAATCACTCCGATCCAACAAATTAGCAAAATGCCACAGGACGCCAGGAGTTTTGATGTCCTCTCTTTTACTTTTGTACGACAGGAAAACAGACAAAGTTAAATGGATAAAGTACGTTGGATGTACAAATAGATCTGCAATTAAAGAACGAAGGTGATCTTGATATTATCCATCGGTCATCAGACACAAAGGTATCCAAAAATACTAAATTATTGCTCAGCTCCTTGGATATAACAGTATTAAAAGAGATTCTCCCCACTCTCTTGGCACGTCACTTTCAGTAAATACTTTATAAAAAAATTCATGCTGAATCAACTTTTCTTAAAATTCAGTCTTCCTAAAAATATACAAATAATTTAATGAAAAGGCAAAATCAATCACAGGAGTATTAAAAGAGGAACACCACAAGCAACGATGATTCAGATATGCAAGAATAGCAATTTTTGGGGGACTGAATTTCATTTTACCAACTCCTTCTCACAGCTTTTTCTGTAATGGAAGACCGGTAAGCACCAACGTTTTGGAATGCAGTTCCCCCCCATTTTGTTGAACCCTTAGAAGTCATGAGATCTTGACAATTCTTGGACTCACTACTCGAGTTTCAGAGTGGATGAAAGTAAACTTCAGAAGAAAGTATATAGCACTGAAACTAGAATTGTCAAAAGTAGCTTTACCGAAGAGCAGGGTCCCCTTTCTGGTAGAATGAAAGCTCTTATGACCAGCGGGGTCCTCTTTCTCTCATGGAGAGTGCAAGCTCTTATGATCAGTGGGGTTGTCACTCTCTCATTTGTATTTTCTGAGAAATTACAAGCTTTCCAGTATTCAGATTCTGGGAAACTTATTACCCGCAAATTGAATATTTTGGAAAAATTTGGCAAAGCCGGCAAATTCAAATTTCAAAAGATCTGCTCATCTCTAGTATCTGTCAGCACAAGATAATCAGCGTCGCACATCTCCTAATTGCGGAAGTTAGAGAAGCACGAGACAACCATTGTAAGGTTTCCATACGCTAACGTCAGCAAAATCGTCGGGCAGGCCAACTAAATAATGTGCATTAGACGTCTTGTTGACGTTCATTCAGGATTGTAAAAAGGTTTGGGCATGTTAAATCCCAACATAACCAATACTTGTTGTCAAGGTATATAAACCGGTGGTAGATGTAACTGATGGTGGATTATTTATCAAATAACTTGACCAAGCCAGGAGATCTGGAGGAATAGCGGTTGATCAAACGAGTCTACAGTTAACAGTTATCGAAGACGTATAGTCACCTTTAGTTGCAAATCTATTAGTAATTTCAACAAATCTCTTACTCAGATATGGGGGCAAGATAGTCATCCTGCTCTCCTGCCAGCACATGATTCCGCAGCCTGTGTGACAGCTCACTGACATTGAGAATTGGCAAGACATCTGGCTGTGTAGATTAAGCTTTAGTCAATATTTATAAGCATCAGTTTAGCAGTAAATTAATGTCGTGGGCACATGGGTTCTTTTATCAAAACCAGAGGTGGCTATAAATGTCTTAGAATCTAGAATATAAACTCGCAATGAAATAGATATATTCCCTATTCAAATGAACATAAAGGACCGTTCTATTTACAGCACCATAAAACCGCGCAAAAGTTGTGATTAAGATTAAACACAACCATGAAATAACCAGGAGTAATGAATAGTGTGAATACAGTCAATTCGAAATGGAGCTAAAAAAGTAGTATTAAAATAAATGGAAAGCATGATAATAGAAAGCCATGACAATGGAAACATGCTAATACGTCTTTGAAACCTTTATCAGAAATGACATATTATACAGGAGTCTAGTATAGGAACGACATCTCCACCTTGATCTGGGAAAACGAAAGACGAAATCCAGCACAATGAGGCATACAAGCACTTCAAAAGCTTCTTGTAAAGATATTCTGCATTATCGTGAAATATTAATCTGAGCTGAAGAATTTATTGTAATTGGAGAACACCTTCACCTGCACCTCAGAATGTTAAACCCGTGTCTTGGAAAGGGAAGAGAGGGAGAGAAAAATTCTACTTTTAGCTGCAAAGCTCAATGGGAAAACAGTCAACGAACATTAGCAATTCTCCGGTAACAAGCCTGGTGCCATGTGAACAAAAGTAATTTAGCTGTATAGAACATTTCACAGCTGAATAAAGCTTCGAAGATTCTTTCCACGTACCTGGCCTCGGATCAATACTGCCAACCTCTAACATTTCTAGTATGCAGAAGACGTGTGCCAAAAGAGTCAATAATAAAAAAAGTTAGAAAAAAAGGTCTTTTGAATTAAAGATAATTATTTTGCACGTATTCAATTGGACATAATAATATTGGTACAGGGATTCGGCAAAGGTTGTCCTGCCCAAATTTTTCATATGATTTATCAAGGCAAATAGTTACCATTTGGGAATGTGTTTCCTGTCTGGGACTCTATTCAACAAACCAGAAAGCAGAGCTGAGCTAAAAAGATAAGCTCTGCCCTTGTCTGCCATCCAGTCTGGTCCTCTGAGGAACAAGGAAGTCTCCACTTCTGTCTCCGGCATAGTCAGATGCATTCTATAAATCTCTGGGAATTTCTACACACTGAGACAGAACGAGGGAAGTCTCCACTTCTGTGTCCGGCATAGTCAGCAGCATTCAACATATCTCCGGCAAGTTCTACGCACTGAGACAGAACGAGGGAAGTCTCCACTTCTGTTTCCAGCATAGTCAGCCGCATTCTACATATCTCCAGTAAGTTCTACGCTCTGTAACAGAACGAGGGAAGTCTCCACTTCTGTGTCCGGCATAGTCAGCAGCATTCTACATATCTCCGGCAAGTTCTACGCACTGAGACAGAACGAGGGAAGTCTCCACTTCTGTTTCCAGCATAGTCACCCGCATTCAACATATCTCCGGCAAGTTCTACGCACTGAGACAGAACGAGGGAAGTCTCCACTTCTGTTTCCAGCATAGTCAGCCGCATTCTACATATCTCCGGTAAGTTCTACGCTCTGTAACAGAACGAGGGAAGTCTCCACTTCTGTTTCCGGCATAGTCAGCCGCATTCTACATATCTCCGGCAAGTTCTACGCACTGAGACAGAACGAGGGAAGTCTCCACTTCTGTTTCCAGCATAGTCAGCCGCATTCTACATATCTCCGGTAAGTTCTACGCTCTGTAACAGAACGAGGGAAGTATCCACTTCTGTTTCCAGCCTAGTCAGCCGCATTCTACATATCTCCGGTAAGTTCTACGCTCTGTAACAGAACGAGGGAAGTATCCACTTCTGTTTCCGGCATAGTCAGTTGCATTCTACATATCTCCGGCAAGTTCTACGCACTGCAACAGAACGAGGGAAGTCTCCACTTCTGTGTCCGGCATAGTCAGATGCATTCTATAAATCTCTGGGAATTTCTATGCTCTGAAACAGAATGAGGGAAGTCTCCACTTCTGTGTCCGGCATAGTCAGCCGCATTCTACATATCTCCGGCAAGTTCTACGCACTGAGACAGAACAAGGGAAGTCTCCACTTCTGTGACCGGCCTAGTCAGCCCGGCAGCCTAGATGTCTTCAACATTTTCTACGCTCTGCAACTGGATGTTGGACCAGGGCAGAGCAAACCTTTTTGCTCAACTCTACCAGTGTGGTAAAATGCTACAAACAGTGGCTAGTGCTCTCGGTGCTCCCACCCGAATCATTTTTACATTAGCTTCCATTTTTTTTTTATTAGGATGGCTGAAAATGAAAATCAAAACTGTTATGAGGAGGGAACCCCTTTAAGGAAGGCATACATATTCAATTAAGATCATTGTATAGAAAAATCGGTTTTGTCTTGAACCAGTCATATAAATAATATGATTGTCAATTGGTCAGATTGAACTAGCAAATCACTTTAAAAAAAAAAAAAAAGTTTATGAAATGTAGCAGAACAACTGGCTGCAACACTTTAACACGACTGAACATTCTTTGGCCAGACATAAAAACAATGATTAGACATTGAAGTCATTTGCCAAAATGTTTTAAACAATTACGGTATGTTCCAAATGACATTGGCCGGCTTTCATCTATTGTATACGGCCATCAGGCATAAACCATAGAACAAACATCTCAGACAGTCCCAGATAAATGACTGGAGAGGTGGTGTTACGTCTGTCAGCGGCCACAACCTCAAAATGCTACCTCAATCCGACTTGGCACAAGCCACTCAGTTAGGCAGAATCCAGAAAAACTTTGACATCCTCTAACCCCCATACAGGGATATGGTTTTTCAATAGAATCCAGTGATAGTACCATGTAAGGGCTGCCATCCAGAGACAGCAATGGTCGACAACCTGGGTCAAGCTAAGAAGTCATGTCAAGGACAAAATCAGGAGGCAAGCAAGTAGTCGTAACTCAAGCCAGAATCATAACACTGGAAAGACAAAATGGATAATCAGAGAAAAGTCAGAGCCTATTTCACTAGCTGAACACAATCTAATAACTGTCAGCTAGAGTCAGTCTGCTGGGTTTATATAGAAAAGAGCCCAGACCATGGCTCTCAGCAGTGAGCTAATTATGGTACCTACCAGCTAACTGCAGCAAAACACAAGTTAACAACAAAAGGGGAAATGGTCTCCGTAATCTAAAACCTTAACACCCACGCACTGCTAGCATTCAACAGTAAAGGCCCTGTCTCACTTAGCGACGCTAAAGCGATCCCGACAACAATACGACCTGTCAGGGATCGTTGCTGCGTCGCTATGTGGTCGCTGGTGAGATGTCAAACAGTGAGATCTTACTAACGATCGCAGCTGCGATCTCACTGTTTGACATCTCACCAGCGACCTGTAGCGACCTGTACAACGATCTCACATGGGAGCTATTATGACGATTCAGTGTCTGAGTCGTCAACGAGGTCGTTGGTAAGGTGTCAAACACAGCGATGTGTGCTACCCAGCGGGACCTCAACGATCAAAAAAAGGTCCAGGCCATTCCGACACGACCAGCGATCTCACAGCAGGGGCCTGGTCGCTGCTACGTGTCACACAAAGCGAGATCGCTACTGAGGTCGCTGTTGCGTCACGAAACTTGTGACTCAGCAGCGATCTCGCTAGCGATCTCGCTTAGTGAGACGGGGACTTAACAGTAGTGTTAATGCAGACCTGTCAAGTGACGAGGGCAGGGGTTACAGCAGAATATTCAGACACGCATGTGACAGGTGGTCACGCACGTGCACTACAGCTTATTTTACACATGCAACTTTGGGATTGACAGGGGTCCCATTGGTTGGATCCCCCAGTGATCATCCGTGTTTCACCTTTCATGTGGATAGGTCATATATCTATTTGGTAGGAAAATCCATTGTGAATGGAGTGATAACCACAAATAAACCACACGGAAGCGCAAAGATCTAAAGGGCCCAATACACAATAGACAGCGGTTGGCCAAACGATGGTTCAGTGAATTGTTCGGCCAGAAGCCATGTCACCCGACTCCTCCATACAGAAGCTTACTCGCTTTACCGAGCACTCTTAAGGTTTCTACGAGAGTGATGCTGTCAGACTACTTTAGAGGGGGCTTATTTTACCAAGAACAAAAAGATCGTCAGTCCGAAATGGGACATGCTAGTTCTTCATCTCCCCTACCATATGTTGGGGAAAAGTCAAGAGGTCTCCATACACAGTAGATTATGGCAGAGCTCATGTCACGCCCGCAGGTGGTGCACGTGGTTCTTGGATCCACTGTGCCACATGGCTGGACCTGCCCAGGAAGGGGCGTAGCTAAGTGGGTACCAAATGTTCGCTGGAGTTCCTGATGGTGGAGACAGATTGGGCTGCAAGTAGCCACCAGGTACCAACCCTAGGCAGGCGATGGGACTGCAGCTGCCGATCCCAGAGCTCGGGTTCGCTGATGCGGGGAGACATGACCGAGGTCACTGTCTACCAGGGTACGGAGACTGCTGGACTGTACAGACAACATAGATGTTGAAGATATCTACGAGTGTTAACAAGAACCTATCAGGAGACCGTTCTGGAGCTGGCCGCACTAGGACCAGGGACAACGGAAACAGGACTGGCCGTACAGGGAGCAGGAGACCAAATATAGGTATCACAGAAACGGTGACAGGAACACGGGCAAACTATAATACACTAAAGGGAACACAGGATATAGGAATAACTTAACAGACTAGGGATGAGGGGCCTGGCAACACACAGTTTCACACACCAACACTGCAAAAATAACTATAGGGGTTGCTCAGGCACCTTCCTATTGGGGAGGGTGCCTTTAATACAAGATGCCTCCCAGCTGCTAACTGGGAGACACCTAGCAGGCGATAGCTGTGGGCATTTTACCAGGTGCTAGCACTGCTCTTTAAGAGCAGTGCGCGTACCAGGTGAGCCACCCTAACACAGTGCGGCGCGTACATAAAAAAGAGGAAGCAGTTCAGGAGTGAGTAAGCCGGTGTCCCCGCATGGTGGGGGAGGGGAACCATATGGAGGCGCCGACATACGTTATAGCTCATAGATATCAGTGGGGTTCGGACGATGTTAGTCAAATGTTTAAGGTGGCATAAGAAATCCTGTTAACCACTTAATGCAGAGAGGCAAGACAGATATAGATTGTTTTTCTTTTATCACTATGTAGAGTGAATCGTAAAAGAAATCCATATCATTATAGCACGACTTACTTTACAACGTTCAGTACATTCATATGTAAATGTTCCCTTCAGCTGGTGCCCTTGTCCCAAAGGTTGCCTATAAGTAGGCAGTTTCCTGCCAACGAAGCTTCGTGATGCACATTTACCAGAGTCCCTTGAATTTCCTAAACAGGAGCCGAATTATTTTTCAACTTGATTTTATAGAGCCATGAACTTGTTAGATCTGGATTCTTTCCTCGTATTCTTTAGAACAGAATTACCAGACCATAAATTAAAGAAGAACTCATCTGCAACTGAGGGCAAGAGTCCAAATCACGTCGTATAAGAATTCTTCTTCTCAGATGATTTCGAAGCAGCTTGAGCGGTGATCAATATTTCAGCTATCAGTGTCGGTTCTGCAATGTCCACTTGTCAGGCTGATATTGTTCTTAGTCTTTTCTTCAATTCACTATGAGCAACAAAACAGCCAATCATCATCTGCCGGCTGAGCATCAAGGAAAAGGACTCGCAAAGTAATCAACCCTTCATTGTCCCTACTCCGTGATTTGTTGTGAAGGACATTAAAGGGATAGCAAATCTTAATTGTAGTTTCTTCTAGTAGACTCTCCTCCGTACATCACACTTGAGCCTTATGCCATTCTATTGTCATACTTCGCCCATAGGCTCCTACACGAGTGGAAACAGACAGAAGATGACCCCTGGGAAAGAACAATATAAGGGCCCATTGCAGCCCAATAGCTCATCATCATGCACAACTTCACCTTCTTTGCAGTTAGAAGTGGCCCCGTTACCTCTTTGACACCTGTTGAACTAAGGGTATGTCTACTCCTTGGCTCCTATGATAATAAATAGTGGTGAGCGAGCGTCCTTGGATAAGGTTATCCGAGCATGGCTGGGCGCTAACCGAGTGTCTTCGGTCTGCTCGAATACTATGTTCTAGTCCTCGCGGCTGCATGTTTCCTAGCTATTTGACAGCTGCAACACAAGCAGGGATTTCCTGTTTGTTAGGCAATACCTGCATGTGTTGTGGCTGTCGAACAGCCACGGCAACCTGAACATAGTATTCGAGCATACCAAAAACACACTATTAGCACTCGAACATGCTCTGATAACACCTTATTCGAGCAAGTGATCTCTTAATAAACCCATTACTGGATGCATAGAACAGCATATTGCTTACTAAACTAACGGATGCTAAAAGCATACTTTTCCCCCCCATCCCATTAGGTGGATAGTATCTTTTGGGTACATAAACATATTGAGCAACAATTCAACAGTAAAAATTGGAACATTTAAGTTGTTTTCACAAAAAAAAAATCAATAATAGCTCCAAATAGCCTACTTTTGGGGGGTGACATTGCTTAGGACTAGTGATGAGCGAATATACTCGTTACTCGAGATTTCTCGAGCACGCTCAGGGGTCCTCCGAGTATTTTTTAGTGCTCGGAGATTTCGTTTTTCTTGCCGCAGCTGAATGATTTACATCTGTTAGCCAGCATAAGTACATGTGGGGGTTGCCTGGCTAATATATGTAAATCATTCAGCTGCAGCAAGAAAAACTAAATCTCCGAGCACTAAAAAAATACTCAGAGGGCACCCGAGCATGCTCAAGAAATCTCGAGTAACGAGTATATTCACTCATCACTACTTACGACGGCTTCTTTTACAACCCGATTCACCGAACAGTCCTAGCAAAATTGAGACTGGCGTCAACAATGGACTTATACACCGAAAAATTATCAGCAGCTCAGTTGAATGAAGGCATCTAAGTCCTCCCCCCCCCAGGGTTGGGCCAGGAATGACTAAAACGGCATGAACATCTGCTATGCCAGGGGGCTATACTCATATCCCGCCAGGTTTCAGCTGGGGACACAGCCAAACGAGCATAGATTGTTTGAGAAATTTTGTGAGGGTTCAAGCAAATTTAAGACTGTTACTGGTGTGAATTGGGAACACAGGGATCCAACATGGTGTTAACAGAGCCACAAAAGGAAATCTATAGCTTGGAGCTCAGTTACCCCCCCCCCTTCAATTCGCATCTCGAGCATTTCCCAGACTCTGATTGATAGCACATGTGCAACATCCGCTAGGGCCGTGGGGTACTCGGAACCGAGTTGGACGGTTCTTAAAGGGGTGGTCATGGCAGCGGTGACCAGGTCTGTGGCCCTGGGCTCACAATTAAAAGGGATGGATGATAGAAATAAAGTTTGTAGGGGATAAAGGGAGTGTGCATGACGCCACCTGTGGTATACGGCTATAAATGGCCGATGCTGCTTAAGGAGACCGCTGGGGTCGGTGGTGTTGCAGCTGAGATGGTTTGGCTCCTCACAGGTGGAGCGGGGGCCCCAGGGCTAGCAGAACAGTCTATGAGGGGTTGTGGATGTTGGGGTGCGGGAATGATTGGAGGACACAGTGACTGTGGTTTCTTTACCTTTAATTGCAGACGCAGTCTGGGGGCACTGGTGACAGGTGATCTTGGAGATCTGGGCAGTCTGGAAGCAGTTCAGAATCCCCCTAGCCAGGTGGGGTTGGAGGCCTCCCCACTGCGCTGTTCTCTAGGTTCTTCATGCCTTAAGCTCTCTTCAAGTCCCTCTCTCAGTCTGTCCCTTAAAGGGAACCTGTCACCCCCAAAATAGAAGGTGAGCTAAGCCCACCGGCATCAGGGGCTTATCTACAGCATTCTGGAATGTATCCTGAAAGATGAGAAAAAGAGGTTAGATTATTCTCACCCAGGGGCGTTCCCACTGAGGTCCGGTCCGATGGGCGTCGCGGTCCGGTTCAACGCCTCCCATCTTCTTACGATGACATCCTCTTCTTGTCTTCACGCTGCAGCCCTGGCGCAGGTGTAATTTGTCTGCCCTGTTGAGGGCAGAGCAAAGTACTGCAGTGCGCAGGCGCCGGGAAAGGTCAGAGAGGCCCGGCGCCTGCGCACTGCAGTACTTTGCTCTGCCCTCAACAGGGCAGATAAAGTATGCCTGCGCCGGAGCCGCAGCGTGAAGACAAGAAGAGGACGTCATTGTAAGAAAACGGGAGGCGCTGGACCGGACCGCGACGCCCATCGGACCGGACCGCAGCAGGAACGCCCCTGGGTGAGTATAATCTAACCTCTTTTTCTAATCTTTCAGGATACATCGGGGGCTTATCTACAGCATTCCAGAATGCTGTAGATAAGCCCCTGATGTAGTGGAACACTACTTGCATGGCAGGCAGCTCGAGCCTTTTCCAGGTGTCACTCCCTTATGGTGACTCCGGGCTCTAGTCTGCTCGTGCCTTCGGGTCTCAGTTGTGGCCAGGAGACCTGCAATCTCCTGTGCTCTGGATTCAGTTGCTGGGCATGCAGTCCCCACACAACCAGACTCCGGTGTCCGGTCTTTTGCGCTCAGTCCTAGGGTGAGCTTAGTCGTAGTTCCACTCCCAGGCTCTCCTCATTTGCTTCCTCCTTCATTGTCTCCCTCAGACGGACTAACCCCACCCCCAGGCCAGATCTTATATGGAAGCTACCCTGAAACTGGGTTCAGAGTTCCCCCTTCTGGTCTGGAGTCTGTAATGTGTTGCATGCCAGTATTACTTGCTAAGGGGATCCCTTCTTGCTTGCAGGCATGGCATCACCCCTTGTGAGGGAGGTAATGCCACTCTGGCAACCCTACCCCTGGGGTGCCATGCATGCATGGCCAGAGCAGGGCTGCTCAACCCCCAACCACAGCGCTGCGCATGCACACTGATAATGAAGAAATCAGTGACACACACAGTATGGGGGTCCCACTTTTATTATTATTACTACTTCCTGTCTTTGGTCACTGCTTGCTACCCTCATAAGTGTAAAGGCTTCAGAGAGGAAGAGACATGGAGGTTTCGTGCTCATCCTGTCTTCACTGAATCACAAGGCCAATGCCGGAGCTGAAATGGACCTACTCGGTGATGCACTGAACACAGCAGAGTTCACATCTGATCCCCTCTGAAGTCGCACGTTACACACCTTTGTGTATCAGTATAGTAAGTGGTGGCTGCTATTAGGAAGCAACGATGAAAGGTTGGCCCCATATTGTATGCCCACTGGTGACTCCTTTATAGAAAGTGTGCATGTGCAGTGTCGCGTTTAGGGCTCGGGCAACGTTCATTCTGGCCAAGTGTGCACTGTGAATCAGATTCAGGGAATTGCCCAGTATGTAAATTCAGGGGGGCACCATGGGGCACCAAGCTCTAAGCCACCATCAAATCAATGTAAGAAAGCAATGAAGACTAGAGGGGTTCTGCTACCGTAGATCATGCCATCCCACGCCATATTCCCTGAAGTAAGGCCAGTGTGACATTCCCTCCTGAAGGCCTCTTCATGGTGTTGCCCACGTGATCTTCAGACCAATCTCCAGCTACCATTGCATTCAAGACAAAAGCGGGACTCATCGCTGAAGAGAACAGACCTCCATTGCGGTTTTGCTCTGCAAAATGATGGCTTTTGAGAGTGGTAGAGTGAGGTCAACAGCGCACATGTAACTGGACAAGTGGCTCGTAGACCAATGTGGTATAAACGCTTTCTGATGCTTTGTGAAGACTCTAGTTTTCCTCATACAGTTCTAGCCATGTTTTTACAGATAGTATATGGCACTGTTCACATGTCTGTGTATTTTTGAGAACCAAAGTGGTCTACACAAAATCATGGAGACATATTCGATTTTGATCTGAGTCTCGATTAGAACTCATCAAACAAGTCTATGGGTCTGTGAAAAAAAAATGTTCAGCATTAGGATGCCAAACTCTGATGGTAAAAGGAGGCACACTGACCAAACTCTGATGAAGCTTGGAACGTTTTTTTGTGTACCAGAAAAAAAAATCACAGATGTTTAAATGAGTCCTTAGGTTTGATAGGAGATGTCCAAAATGGATCAATTGTGGAACCATAGTGTCCGTGGAGCAGTTTTTAAACATGACAAAGCCAAATGTGCTACCATGGCCTGCAGCATCTTTGGACTTGTCTCCCATCTGAGATGTCATTAGTTGGTAATTGCAAAGGGAGCTGCCAGCAGCGGATTTTGATGATTTGCTGCTCAAACAACCATTGATAGCACGCAAGGAGTGCAAGTGTGGAGATTTCTCACACTCCATACTGAATAAATCGAGATGTTTTGATGATGTCGTTTCCATTTTTTCATCTTTTGCAGATCAGTAACCTGTCTATTCATCCTGTGATTTCCATCATTCCATGACTTTTCCTTCCTGATGTTCCAGTGTCAGCGTTCAGGTGTATAATTTCAAGTTTTCAAATATATCCACACCTAGGTACAGTACAGACCAAAAGTTTGGATACACCTTCTCATTTAAAAAAAAATCTGTATTTTCAGGACTATGAAAATTGTACATTCACACTGAAGGCATCAAAACTATGAATTAACACATGTGGAATTATATACTTAACAAAAAAATGTGAAACAACTGAAATTATGTCTTATATTCTAGGTTCTTCAAAGTAGCCACCTTTTGCTTTGATGACTGCTTTGCACACTCTTGGCATTCTCTTGATGAGCTTCAAGAGGTAGTCACCGGGAATGGTTTTCACTTCACATGTGTGCCCTGTCAGGTTTAATAAGTGGGATTTCTTGCCTTATAAATGGGGTTGGGACCATCAGTTGTGTTGTGCAGAAGTCTGGTGGATACACAGCTGATAGTCCTACTGAATAGACTGTTAGAATTTGTATTATGGCAAGAAAAAAAGCAGCTAAGTAAAGAAAAACGAGTGGCCATCATTACTTTAAGAAATGAAGGTCAGTCAGTCTGAAAAATTGGGAAAACTTTGAAAGTGTCCCCAAGTGCAGTGACAAAAACCATCAAGTGCTACAAAGAAACTGGCTCACATGAGGACCGCCCCAGGAAAGGAAGACCAAGAGTCACCTCTGCTTCTGAGTATAAGTTTATCCGACTCATCAGCCTCAGAAATCGCAGGTTAACAGCAGCTCAGATTAGAGACCAGGTCAATGCCACACAGAGTTCTAGCAGCAGACACATCTCTACAACAACTGTTAAGAGGAGACTTTGTGCAGCAGGCCTTCATGGTAAAATAGCTGCTAGGAAACCACTGCTAAGGAAAGGCAACAAGCAGAAGAGACTTGTTTGGGCTAAAGAACACAAGGAATGGACATTAGACCAGTGGAGATCTGTGCTTTGGTCTGATGAGTCCAAATTTGAGATCTTTGGTTCCAACCACCAAGTCATTGTGCAACGCAGAAAAGGTGAACGGACGGACTCTACATGCCTGGTTCCCACCGTGAAGCATGGAGGAGGAGGTGTGATGGTGTGGGGGTGCTTTGCTGGTGACACTGTCGGGGATTTATTCAAAACTGAAGGCATACTGAACCAGCATGGCTACCACAGCATCTTGCAGCGGCATGCTATTCCATCCGGTTTGCGTTTAGTTGGACCATCATTTATTTTTCAACAGGACAATGACCCCAAACACACCTCCAGGCTGTGTAAGGGCTATTTGACCAAGAAGGAGAGTGATGGGGTGCTACGCCAGATGACCTGGCCTCCACAGTCACCAGACCTGAACCCAATCGAGATGGTTTGGGGTGAGCTGGACCGAAGAGTGAAAGCAAAAGGGCCAACAAGTGCTAAGCATCTCTGGGAACTCCTTCAAGATTGTTGGAAGACCATTCCCGGTGACTACCTCTTGAAGCTCATCAAGAGAATGCCAAGAGTGTGCAAAGCAGTCATCAAAGCAAAAGGGGGCTGCTTTGAACAACCTAGAATATAAGACATATTTTCAGTTGTTTCACACTTTTTTGTTAAGTATATAATTCCACATGTGTTAATTCATTGTTTTGATGCCTTCAGTGTGAATGTTCAATTTTCATAGTCATGAAAATACAGAAAAATCTTTAAATGAGAAGGTGTGTCCAAACTTTTGGTCTGTACTGTATGTTTTTGTAGATTTTTACTCTTCATCCTGTTTGTAATCAGTCGAGTGTGGCATGGAAATAATAGGGTACGCGGAGGAGCGGGGGGATTATACAAAATGAGTAAAAGAGAAGTTTGGGTAAAAAGGACACAAAAAAAATCCAGCTTCCTCTGCCACTTTGTGCTTCAAATTACATGTATTAATGGTCCACTCAATTCAAGCATTTAAAAGCATTAACTTTCCCCCACTTCTCCCTGTAAAGTGCTCTCAGTTCTCAGCATCACTTCAGCTTTTGCTTTAATTATAGTAACAATTGAAAAGCTGAAGTTATATTGACACTGAACCCTGGAGCTGCGATTTCATGTGGATAGGTCTTTAGAAAAGTCTGACGGTAAAGCAGCTCCAATCATTCCGATATATATATAGAAACGTATCAATCAGAGCTTACCTATGGAAAAACACACACCGGGGCTGCCACGAGGCACAGACCGGGATATGTACCACTCCGAGACCCCCCCACATACAGCGCATTTCCCACCTCTTCAAGGGATTCACTATATTTTCTTTTTTTTTTTTCAGAGTAGCAGACAGAAGCTGATATGAAACCGGACCTTCACTGTGCCCCCCCCCAATAAGGGATCATTTAGCAGATGCTGGGGGGACGCAAGTACATTAGTGAATAATATATTTTATATACATCCAAATTTAACTGGTTGATCACCCCTTTTTGTTAGAGGAGTCTCCTCAGTGATTGGTTCTAATCTTTAAAAAAATGTTCTCTTTCTCTAGTGCCTCTGCAGGTGAAATTACATATTACACAGGAAACATTGAAGTCAATGTGCTATCTGTGTAATACATGGGTGTGCTGGGTCCTCCACAACGAGAGATGTTCTTTGTATCTGCTCTCTGCTATGGCTGAAAATTCAGGGTTGAGTAACGCTGTGACTGTACATGATTAGGGAAAAGGGCCCTGCACCATCCCTAGAGCTGGGGCCCTAACTATCCCTCCTCCCAGAGTTCCCTCTAAAGGTGAGGAGGTTTGGGCCACCAGCCTTACTATTCTCCTGTAATACCAGGATGTCTGAGACAGATATGTTCGTGTATAAACACGTAAGAAAAACAGGGATAAGTAAAAAGCAACTTACATACAAAACACTCATCACAGGTAGAGAGGAAGATAGGGAAGGACAGGAATGTAGAAACCAAATAGGAATAGGATAATGGAAAAAGCATACACCCAAAAACGGCAGACAACAATCTACAACAGCAACAACGAACTCCAACTTCAGCAAAGCAAACCAGGAAGTAAACTTTCACAGGAATGAGAAGGTCTGGCCAGGTTTTATAGAAAGAGGAAATGAGCCGGTCAGGAGCAGCTGCCAAATAGAGCTGCACTTCTCTAACCAGCATAGAAAGAGTCGTTAACCTTTTCTGCGCCAAAGGAAACAAAGTTCATATAATATAAGGAACCAAATACACAGGCTAAATGGAAGACCTTTGATTCACAATACAAAGTGATCCCAGATCTCCCAGGACGTGACACGCTCGTGACAGGTTATGGGGAGGGTTTCCTCTTCTAGTAACTAGAAATCCCAAAATTCCTGAACACCCATTTCACGTCTTCAAGAAATCTGCCACATAAGTAGTAGGATTTGTAAGGACTGGACCAGAGCGCTAAACCTGCTCTGTATGCAGCGGTTCCTGGCTCTTTTATACATAACACCCGCCTGCAAATGCTGCGATCAGAGATACTTCACATCGCGACACTGAAATCTCTCAGGCGCTATGATCAATAGCTAGTTGGTAAGGAAGAGGTGGTAGGGCACCCCTCCCTGAGAACTGGCGGATTGTCAGTGCAACACGGGGCAGTGACCTAACAGTTCAGCTCCAGTAGGGTTTTGCAGTTTTCCAAAGCGGAGTATGCTCTAAAATCAGGGCAGTTTTTCCCCATGCTGCACATTATCGTACACATGAACTTTGCAGGTCTGTCATCTAAGCTCCCACGATGCTCTGCTACTTTTGTAAAAAGAATCCAGCAGAATTCTACATTTTACTATATACAGAGGCAGAAACTAAGAAAGAGAGACCCCCATTGTGCTGGAACGCTGTTGCCGACATGCCCCTTATGCACTGTAACTATGACGCATGTGCATCACTCATATAGTGTCATATTAGTGAGAGTCACACTACACCCCGATGCAGCAAGTCACGCACTGATGCAGCAAGTCACGCACCGATGCAGCAAGTCACGCCACACACCGATGCAGCAAGTCACGCACCGATGCAACAAGTCATGCCACGCACCGATGTGGCAAGTCACGCCACGATGTGGCAAGTCACGCCACGCACTGATGCAGCAAGTCACGCCACGCACCGATGCAACAAGTCACGCCACGCACCGATGCAACAAGTCACGCCACGCACCGATGCAACAAGTCACGCCACGCACCGATGCAGCAAGTCACGCCACGCACCGATGCAGCAAGTCACGCCAAGCACCGATGCAGTAAATCATGCCATGCACCGATGCAGCAAGTCACGCCACGCACCGATGCAGCAAGTCACGCCACGCACCGATGCAGCAAGTTAAGACTCCAATAAAGGTAAAGCACACCCTCTTCCCGCCACATGAACACATATGGTAATAACCATAAAAACATACAAAATGTCACTGAATAAAAAGGCCAATATCTCTGGAACTGTACAGCAGATTTTCCACCCCCCACCCCCTTAAAATCAGGAAAACAGTGGCAATCAAATAAGAGCAAATACTGGATACATCTGACCTGGTGACTCATCCGCTAAATATTTTTTCGACCTCTAGTCAGAACATTAATAAGAACTTGGAATCCTAGAGAAGAATTAAAGCCGAGACTCTTGTGTTGTGCAATCCTTAAAGACTTCATTTCAGAACAGTCGTAAGCAGCTTAAGGAGTAAGATGGAATCTCGTTATTCTGCGTTCTTAACAAGAAGTGTTTACAGGCGCGCAGACCAGCAATGTGCTCCGTCATATGTTACTTTATTTGGCATCTCCAAGGAGCAAATGGTGGACACCACCGACAAGGAACAAATTCCTGGAATGAGCAGGACTGTGAGGAGGAGGAATATTAAGTCGTATTTTGTAAATGTGTATAATACGCTCAGAAGAAATGTTGATAAACTGCACCGAGCGATCGGCTGAGCCAGATCCACCAAGACTGAAGAACACTCGGGGATTAGCAGTGAGGTTCCTGTAATCTTTAGGTGATGCCAACATCTCCTTCCACGCTGGATGCAAAGAAAAACGTGGATGCCAATTATTTTCTAAGTAGAAATCCAGTTTTGAATAAAGAATTCTGAGTTAATTGAAAGTGGGGGGTGCGATGCGTATTTGTTCAGGATCTTTGTTTGTAAGATATATAGACTACCTCGTGCTCTAGAGGACACAACATGTCCATGCTTCACTCAGACAACACAAGGTTTGCAATGAAAATGGTGTAATACCACAACTGTCCAGTGGAGGCAGATTATCACAGCGATCACAGATGATCAATCTCTGCAGGATCCAGGAAAAGGAAGCAATTACGGTAATAGGAAAATATCATCAATGTTTTTTCTTATTAGCTAAAACCATTTTTTGGCATTTTGATTATAGAATAGGGACTCACAGGATACTATGCATTCGTGTGGGTGCTGGAAGATGGCGTAGCTCTGATCAGAATTTGATAGTGTATCCTAATTAATGTACTATGAAAGTCAGTGTAAGGAACATGTAAAGCGCCATGGAATAATTGGCGCTATAATAATAAATAAATAATAATAATAAAGAAAGAGGGGAGATGATGTCCAATTTCTTCTTCGAAAGAAGATGCTATAGTAATCATCTGATGCAAAGGATCTGGTCACTCTAAAGATGCCCGTAAACCTTAGATGGCATTGGTATACCCGACAGCCCCATACACATGCACGCTCGATCATCCATGCATCTAGTGGTAACTATTGCAAAACAATGGGGAGACAAAAAGCGCAATAGGGTCTTATCCACGTTACACAGAGGAGAATATACACCAAATTTGCTCACCTGGTTAGGATGAGATTAGAGCATGTAGATAGCGGCTGCTGCAGATCCACAGGTCTTCACGACCAGAGAAATTAATGTCTTCAAAGGGAGATTTGTAGTTAAATTTCCGCGCTGCCGCTAAGATGAATTTCAGGAGAGTATAGTTGATTCACAGTGGTTTTATTCAACGCGTTTCAGGGGTCTCATGCCCCCTTCATCAGGAAATACCACACAGAATATACAGGCATCACAGGAATAAATAGTTTTGCTAGGTTAAAAAAATGAGCTCCACCAGGTCAGATGACTCAGTGTCAAAGTTCAATGATAACACACCATTAACAATTCAAACGATTAGAGAGGTATATACAATGACAAAATACAATGACTTCTTTTATGTTTCTAGACAATAGTTCCAAATTTGCAACATTAAGGAGGAAATTTAATTAAAAAAAAAAAACAATCTCTACTTAAATGGACAAGAACCTGTAAGAAAAGGAGCTACTGCAGTTGAGAAGCGAATGCCTTAGATGAACTACCGTGTGGAATCATCAAGTTGCTATTTTGTTATCGAAAATCCATTGGAATCTTTACACTGAATGTGAAATAAAATCATGTTTTATTATTTTCCATTAAAAAATATATATATTTATATTTTTTTATGGAAAATAATAAAACATGATTTTATTCCACATTTAATGTAAAGATTCCAATGGATTTTCGATAAGAAAATAGCAACTCTCTAAGACCATGTGCACACGTTCAGGATTTTTCGCGTTTTTTTCGCTATAAAAACGTGATAAAAACGTGAAAAAAAAACGCTTACATATGCCTCCTATTATTTAGAGGGTATTCCGCATTTTTTGTGCAAATGTTGCGATTTTTTCCGTGAAAAAAATTGCATCGCGGAAAAAAAAGCAACATGTTCATTAAAAATGCGGATTGCGGATTGCGGGGAGTGCATTGATCTGCTTACTTTCCGCACGGGGCTGTGCCCACCATGCGGGAAGTAAGCAGATTATGTGCGGTTGGTACCCAGGGTGGAGGAGAGGAGACTCTCCTCCACGCACTGGGCACCATATAATTGGTCAAAAAAAAAGAATTAAAATAAAAAATAGTCCTATACTCACCCTCTGATGGCCGCCGAAGTGTTCCCGCCTCTCCGGTGTATGCTCTCTCTTCGGTTCCTATAGATGGTGTGGTTCAGGACCTGTGATGACGTCGCTGTCTTGTGATTGGTCGCGTGACCGCTCATGTGACTCACGCGACCAATCACAAGCCGCGACGTCATCACAGGTCCTGAACCACACCGGCATCTATAGGAACGGACGCCGCTGAGGAGATCGTCTGGGTGAGTATAACCATTTTTTTATTTTTTTTATTATTTTTAAACATTCTATCTTTTACTATAGCTGCTGCATAGGCAGCATCTATAGTAACAAGTTGGACACACTTGTCAAACAGTATGTTTGACAAGTGTGACCAACTTGTCAGTCAGTTTTGCAAGTGATGCTACAGATCGCTTGGAAAACTTTAGCATTCTGCAAGCTAATTACGCTTGCAGAATGCTAAAAAAACCGCGAAAAAAACGGAAAAAAAACGCAAAAAAAAAATGCGGATTTCTTGCAGAAAATTTCCGGTTTTCTTCAGGAAATTTCTGCAAGAAATCCGGACGTGTGCACATACCCTAATCGTTTGAATTGTTAATTGTGTGTTATCATTGAACTTTGACACTGAGTCATCTGACCTGGTGGAGCTCATTTTTTTAACCTAGCAAAACTATTTATTCCTGTGATGCCTGTATATTCTGTATGGTATTTCCTGATGAAGGGGGCATGAGACCCCTGAAACGCGTTGAATAAAACCACTGTGGATCAGCTATACTCTCCTGAAATTCATCTTAGCGGCAGCGCGGAATTTTAACTACAAATCTCCCTTTGAAGACATAATGCATCTAGTGGTGGCATTTCTCCTAAGGAGATACATCATGCCACATACTTTTCTCCTGACATATGATGTTGGGCGGCCCCCATACATAATAGATGGTTAGTGTTGATGAGTAAGTGTACTTGTTGCTCGTGTTTTCCGAACACGCTCGGGTGGTCTCTGAGTATTTGTGACTGCTCGGAGATTTAGTTTTTGTCGATGCAGCTGCATGATTTACAGCTGCTAGCCAGCCTGAGTACATGTGGGGGTTGCCTGGTTGCTAGGGAATCCCCACATGTAATCAAGCTGTCTAGTAGCCGCAAATCATGCAGCAGCATCGACAAAAACTAAATCTCCGAGCAGTCACAAATACTCGGGGATCACCCGAGCAAGGAGTATACTTTTCATCACTAATGGTTAGCTGTTTGGTCGAAATCAGGGGATTCGACCACCTTGAACCTGAAGTGTCTGGAGCCATGAAAGGGTTATTCTCAATATCTAAAGTGATCCCCAATCCAATGGACAGGTGATAACGTGCAGATTGGTGGTGGTCTGACTTCTGGACACAATGGGTCTCTAAAATGCTCTGGAAGAATGGAGCGCTGGCCATTTATGCGTGCCACTGAGCTGATGATTGTCCATGGGACCACTGGAAAAAGCCAAGCGACAGCCCCATAGAGGGTGACTCGATCGGTGGAGTCCATACACGGTCATCGCTCAAGTCTGGCACAGAATTTTAGAGCATCGTTCTCAGGATTGGCGGGGGGGGGGGGTGCCAGCAGTCAGACTCCCACTGACCGCTAAGTGGTCCCTTCGAGGAAAAAAAAAATGGAGTGATGGAGAGCATATCACTGCTTTATTCCAGCCTTTTCTTGGGATTGGTGGACGCCTCATTGGTCAGACGCCACTGCTCTACAAGTTGTCATATGGATTGGTGGAGTCCAACCGGCTGGATAACGTGTGTCTGACCGATGGGACCCCCGCCAATACTGAGAACAGGATTCGAATAGGTCTTGTTGGAATAAAGTGGTGGCCAGGCATGCTCGCCATCGCTCCATATGTTCTCTATGGGACCGCCTGCATTACTGGCAGACTGCCGGGTCCGACTGCCTGGATATCATCTATCCCGTGGATACGTAATAACCCTATAACCCCTGGAGGAAAGCTTTGATCAGTCCATACAGCTGATTCTTAGCGTTCCTGCTCCCAAAGCCAATGCAGTAGAAATATTATTATTTGGCGTCAATTAAAATGACCATCGTGTGAGTCCACCAGACCAAGGGGACGGCTGTTACAGCAGCTATTTGTTCTGGTATTGGGGGATTTGTATAATGGAAAGACCTTCCTCCATGATGTCCATGTGCCCAATAGTTTAGATAGGGGGGAAAAAAAAGTTATTCAGCTAAAACAACCCCGTTAATAGGGGGTGGGTGGAGTAATCATAAGTGCGTTCATGTATATTAAAAAATGCAGTAAAATTATATTTTTTGACGGAAATCAAAGGTTTCCAGAAACATAGAAAAAAAAAACAGCAGAAATAATAATAATAAAAAAAGAGCATAAAATACAAATCAGAATGAAAGAAATGCAGGTTCACCAGGTTGGTCTACTATATGGCTGAAACAAGGAAAAAGCTATTAATCACGAGGGTGAATCGATGGAGAAAAATCTAAATGGGTGGTACAGATGCAAAAAAAATAAACAAATAAAAAATAGGGAAATTAATCTTAAATAATGCATTCCCCTTTGGCAAAGAAGAGGAAAATATACAGAGCTTCTAAAGCAAATAAAAATCCAAAAATAATGTCAAAAGCAGAAGAAAGGTATAAAATAACACTTAGCAGCAAGTGAAAAAAAAAAAGAAAAAACCAGAACAGCACAGCTAGCAGGAGAAATGACTGCGCCTTTGCAACACGGAAATCCACTTATTAAGCATAAAGCATCCTAATGAGTCGCTGGAAATAAATGGACTAATGTCATATACACATGATTTCTGGGGCAGTCAATAGGCTGCTTTCCCCTCTTTAACAGATTAATGGCGTTAAAAACAAAGAACCTGGAAAATGCTACTTGGCTGCCATCCGGTGGCAGAAATTGGGGATGACGTGCTCACGGTTATTCTAAGTTAATGGTAAATCATTCAATTCTGCAATGTTTTCCTATAAGCATGAAGAAACAAATAAATCTGCCTGCTCCTCTGTGACTTGTAAAGACGGAATAGAAACCGCAATGGAATGACGGCTCGGCTTCTACATTAGATTTAATACGAAAATCATTGCAGCTCTGCCAAGGCCTGTGACAAGTGAGGCAGTTTTTTTTTTTTTTTTCCCCTTTTCTGAAAGCGTAACTGGATTACAATGACGTGAATATATTTCGGCTTCCCACGTGCATCATGTATCTTACTCAAAGCTTAGAATTCTGCGGCAGGAGCTCCCACGACAATATACCGGAGAAAAGACGATATATTCCGTGCCACGTTAGCTTGGAAAAAAAGAACTGAGACTTACAGGGTTAAAGGTACATTTTTCCTATTATGGTTAACTGGAGTATTCAACTAGTAGCCATGTCAAAGTATCAAAGCATCATCATCTCTTCTTTGTAGCAAAACATATTATTTTTCTTTTAATATATATATATATATATATATATATATATATATATATATATATATATATATATATATATATATATATATATATATATAATGTAAGTCTGCAAGGACAGTGTCCTCCCCCCTCTGTACCAGTCTGTCACTGTAAACGATATCTGTAACTCTGTGTGTAACCCCTTTTCTCATGTAAAGCACAATGGAATTAATGGTGCGATATAAATGAATAATAATTATGATAATAATAAATATATATATATATATATATATATATATATATATATATATATATATATATATATATATGTCACTAGAGCTCACACATTTGGCTGACAAATCCTGGTTTCATTAATTCACTTGTCAGCTTTGCCGCATAGACTGGGACAGAATGAGCAGAGTCATCTCATCATTAGAAGGCAGGTAAGTAATGACATCTCTTTTGCACTGCTGGAGACCCTACGCTACAGACGCAGATAAAGGTCTATGCAGAATATGTAGATCCCCCAATTAAAAATATACTCTAGTTATAAGCGAGTCAACACGTTGAGATTAAAATATTACACACTCGTTCTATGGAAGTATTAGAACGATTATGAAACACCGCTGCAGTCAATCACTAAGCATAGTGGCTAGCACAGTCAAAATCAAAGGATCTACCGAGGTCAGTGATTGGCTGCAGCGGTGACATGTGCTGTAGCTATGATGGGACCGCTGCAGCCAATCACTAGACAAAAGGCACTGCCCGTGAGGAATGCGAGTACTATCTGTGTTTGCTGTATTAAACGTTCGTTTAGGGACCGGTGGAAAACCCTTTTAAGTAACTATCTTCCATATGTAGAGTAGATAATAATATTGGTTACAAGTGGGTATCTCTTAAGTGTCCTTTAAAGGGAAACTGTCCTTTCAAAGAAAACACTTTTGGGGGTCATTTTCTTATAAGGGGGGGGATCACAAATTAATCCACTTTGCATTTTTTTCCAACTTTTTTAAGCTCTTATAAAAGTACTTTTCAGTGGTCAGACAGCTCCAAAATGTCTTCGCCTATTTCATCAATTTAAACAGTTGCAAACTTTCTGCCCAAATATACTTCACTAGGCCCTTAGCATATTTTTTTGGCGTGGGCAGTTGTAAAGAAAAAAAAAAAAAAAAAAAAGGGTGACATTTTAAATGGAATGTGCAGCTTTGAACTTTAAAAAAGGAGCAAAAAAAAAAAAGGAAATCTTTGAATTTGCGCAAAATTAATTTAATTTTCTGCACCATTTCGATTAATTTGGCACAAACTAAATCAAAAACAAAACAATGGCCCTGATTTATTAAGACTGGCATTTTGTGAGCCAGTCTTAATGAGGAAAGTGCAGGAATAAGATGCGCCAAATTCATTAGGCAGCGCATGCTACTTTGTGCCAAAATTTTGCAACTGTATAAGCGTTTTACACCAGTTTTCGGTCGTTAACACTTTGCTGTATTGGCTCTAATTACTTTTTAAAAAAAACAAAACACAAATAATTGAATTAAATATATGCTACATAAATTAACAAAGAAAGATTGGGAAATAATGCAGCGTTCACAGTGATCACAATAGATTGACACTACTTGTTAGCTTTGCCGTGTAGACTGTGTCAGAACGAGCAGAGTCATCTCATCATCATTAAAGGCATGCCGAGTAAGGACACTTCTTTTGCACTGTTGGAAGCCTAGATAAGGCAGGATTGTGACACTACATACACAGATAAGGCTCCATATGCATCTTCATGACCATTGCATGGTCTATGGGGGAGGAGATGCACTTCATCAATTACAAGAAACTGTAAAGGGACAATATGGCCGCCCCCAGAGAACGTTTTTAAAAACTGAGTATTTGAAAAATAAATTACCGTATCTTTTACATAAAAAAAAAAATCGGTTGACTATTGATGGTGTCTGGAATTGCCCTTTAAGAGGCTCATTTAAAGCAAACCAAGGAGGAAAAAAAAATAAACTTGGTTGCCAATAACTGCACATAATATATTCATGATGAAACTGCTCTGCTAAACCTCCAGTGATAAAAATGCAGACAGGAGACAGGAGCAAGGAGAATTAAGAGGTTTAAAGCTCATCCATAAAGTGCGAAGACGCCTCACATATGTAAATTCAGCAGGCAGACAAAGTGTCAGAAGGAAGAGACATTGTAATCCCAACACTTCATCAATCTACATCTTTGGCCGGAGATAACAGATTCCTGGAGACGCCATTTACATGTTTGATCAATTCCATCAGCGGAGAATATGCAAATAGACAAGGAACCGTTAAGACCTTAAGTCTGGCGAGAAACAGGCATCTATCCGAAACAGGTGGCGGAAAACAGCATTCAAAGGGTTAAAGGGAATCTGTCAGTAGGATCAACCCACCTAGGATGTCTACACGAGAATGTAGATCATAGAGAGCTGAATAAAACGATACCTTGATATCTGTGATCCGACGTCTTATTCCAGAGAAATCCATGTTTATCTTAATATGTAAATGAGCTGTTAAAGATCTCTGGGCTGGACATAGATCTCTCCCAGGATCTGGCTCCAGAGCTCATTTTAAATTAAATGAGGTGTTACCGGTGAGAGCCATGTAATGACTGACACTTTGCTTTCATAACACACAGCTCTGCAATGAAATCACAGCCAACACAGCACAGCAGAACTAAACCTTATCTCATTACAAACACATTTGCAGCTGCAGTTGTCCTCTCATAGTGCTGGCAGCTCTGCTACAGATCTGTGCCCGATTAGAACAAATACCGCATAGCAGAAATTAACTTTGTATCATTAGACACACATTTGAAGCCGCACTTGTCCAGTGTGGAAGAGATGGGAAATACAGCAGAACTTACAACACTGCGAGAGGACAACTGCAAATGTGTTTGTAATGAAATGAAGTTCAACTCTGCTGTACTGTGTTAGTTCTGATAAAAGTGTCAGCCATCACATGTCTCACCCCCTTTCATTTACTATAATCTCTGGAGGCAGATTCTCCGGGAGATCTATGTCCGGCCCAGAGATCTTAACAGCTCAGCTACTTATTAAGGAAAGGCCTTTGATTTCTCTGGAATAAGACATCAGATCACAGCTCTCACGGTATCATTTTATTCAACTTTCTATGGCCTTAAAGAAGCCTCAGAAGGGTTAATCCTACTGACAGATTCACTTGAAACAGAAGTGATTGGATCGAAGCAAGCTCTAGTTAATGCTGTTAGAAGTAGTTGCTAGCTGTGTTACACAGCCGCTGTTATGATCCGGTGACCCTGGAGCCGCATGTGACTATCTCTGGGGTAAGTGGTACCTGTACTGACCGCAATCATAATACTGACACCGCAACTAGAAGTAGCCGTGGGATGTACCTAACATGGCCTAGACACCTCGACACAGCCGGAGGACTAAATACCCCTAAAGATGGAAATGGGAAATCCTGTCTTGCCTCAGAGCAGAGCCCCAAAGGATAGGCAGCCCCCCACAAATATTGACTGTGAGTTAAAGGGAACCTGTCACCCCGTTTTTTCGGTATGAGATAAAAATACTGTTAAATAGGGCCTGAGCTGTGCATTACAATAGTGTAGTTTGTGGACCCCGATTCCCCACCTATGCTGCCGAAATACGTTACCAAAGTAGTCGTTTTCGCCTGTCAATCAGGCTGGTCTGGTCAAAAGGGCGTGGTGTCTTCCCCCAGATCTTGCGTAGTTTTCCGTTGGTGGCGTAGTGGTGTGCGCATGTCCAAGGTCCCGAATCCTGCACAGGGGTGTGAAAATAGCAGCGATGTCCGTTATTCCATTGGTGGTCGGTGGGCGCGGCCATCTTGCTTTGGCCGCGCGTGCGCAGAAGCGGCGCTCTGCTGGCCGCGGCTTCAGGAAAATGGTCGCGGGCATCCGCGCGTGCGCAGATGGCTATCGCGGCGGCCATTTTCGTGAAGCCGAGATGCGAACTCTGCTTCACGAAAATGGCCGCCGCGATAGCCATCTGCGCACGCGCGGATGCCCGCGGCCATTTTCCTGAAGCCGCGGCCAGCAGAGCGCCGCTTCTGCGCACGCGCGGCCAAAGCAAGATGGCCGCGCCCACCGACCACCAATGGAATAACGGACATCGCTGCTATTTTCACACCCCTGTGCAGGATTCGGGACCTTGGACATGCGCACACCACTACGCCACCAACGGAAAACTACGCAAGATCTGGGGGAAGACACCACGCCCTTTTGACCAGACCAGCCTGATTGACAGGCGAAAACTACTACTTTGGTAACGTATTTCGGCAGCATAGGTGGGGAATCGGGATCCACAAACTACACTATTGTAATGCACAGCTCAGGCCCTATTTAACAGTATTTATATCTCATACCGAAAAAACGGGGTGACAGGTTCCCTTTAAGAGGAAATACGTACACAGGCAGAAAAGACAGAATTTAGCAAAAGAGGCACTTCTAGCTAAAATAGAAAAGGATAGGACAGAGTACTAAGCGGTCAGTATTAAAACTCTAGAAAAATCCACAGCAGAATATACTATCTACTACATCTAACTAAAGACATAGGATGTATATCTGCATCTCCAAAGAATCCAGCATGACAGAAAAATCCAAACAAAGTCTAAGCTGGACAAAAACACAATAGATTGCACTGCACATAAAAGCACACTGCATGCGTGCTACAGAGAACAAAAACCAGACACTTATCTTAGCTGAAATGACAGCAGGGCAAGTGGAGCCAGACAGAGATGCAATCCCTCCAAGATACAATGGACAACTGGCAGGGATTGATGCATCCTACACACCTATATACCTAATAGAGCTGCAATAAGCAGAAACGCCTGCCCAGGCTTACAATCCAGAGACCACTGCACTACCACTAACAACCACCGGAGGGAGCCCAAGAGCAGAATTCACAACAGCCGGCATCTGTTGCGTATGGTGTGGACTCTGCTCCGTAGTTTACTCCATTCATCTGGACCTGGCGTAGGATCTCTTATTATGTTGTACGTCTGGAAAGGGTTAACATGGAATTACGAGAATCAGACCCCTGGGATCCTTAGCAAATAGAACAAAGTGACCATTCAATTGGACAGGGCTGAGCTGCTGCACCAGACATAGCGGCACACAGAGATTTGCTTCTGTGCCTGGAAATATACACAAAAAGCCGCCATAGCTTTGTTCTGCTGATCAGAGGAGTCCGTACATCACACAATGAATAGACAATATCTTACATATCTTACTTGCGCCAAAATTTTGAAACTTTCCAAAGCTTTAACGCCACTTTTTGTGCATAAAACCTTTGATAAATCAGGGCCAAAGCCTGCAGAGAGAAACACTGATGATAAATGCAAAATACAAGTCATGTAATAGCCGGATATACTGTTTTTTTTTCTCATGTTCAAGGGTGTACAGTCTATCCTTGTGGAGTGTGACATGCTGGTGTAAGGAGACTTAAAAGCCATGCATGCGCCTCTGGGAAATTACATATGAAAATGGTGTCTTCAGAGATGAATAGGTCTTAAACTCTAGCACCGCCTATTGGAAGTAGCAATTCTAAAAGTCAATATCGAACTTTTAAAAAGTTTTGTCACATGACTTTACAGACATGTGTTTCGGGGTGTAACTCCTCCTCAGACCTAATTTGGCTGTATAAGAGGCCCGGGGTCTAAGGGGTAACCTCTCTTCTTGTGGAAAGTGGCATGCCTGACAGGCTGTTGTAAGGAGACTTATTGGACATGCAATATCCTAAGTTATGTGGCAAGCCTTGTTAAAGGGGTTGATATTGATACAGGATTACTACCCCAATAGGTGGCACTAGGGGCATACATAGAAATCATGGAGCCCCATGAGAGAAATTCTAATTGACACCTTCACCCCCTAAAAAAAAAAAAAAAAAAAAAATTCAGTGGGGTCACAGCTTACCTCACAACTCTGCAGCCCTTACAAAGTAATTTTCCTCCTATTGTCCCTAGATTCCCTTTTCATTGCCCCTATAAATTATGATGCCAACAAGTGCTTCCCAAACACAGTATACCCCCACAGTGAATTCCTCTACATGTAAAATATGATGAGCCTGCTGTACCGCTTCCCCCCAAACACCCCAGCAAAGCATGGTGACCCCAACAACGTATGATGCTTCAACTGTAACCATACACAGCCCTCCATACAGTATAATGACCTCCACATAGCCCTCCATAAAAGCATAAGTGACCTCACGCAGTATGATGGACAACACACAAACTCGCATACAATATAATGGCCCCACACATAGACCTGCAAACAGTAAAATGGCCCCCACATAGACCTCCAAACAGTATAATGGCCCCCTCATAGCCCTCCAAACAGTATAATGGCCTCCACATAGCCCTCCATATAATATAATGACCCCCCGCATAACCCTCCAAATAGTATAATGGCCCCTATATAGCCCTCCAAACAGTAAAATGGCCCCCACATAGACCTCCAAACAGTACAATGGCCCCCACATAGCCCTCCACACAGTATAATGCCCCCCCACATAGCCCTACAAACAGTATAATGGCCCCCACATAGCCCTCCATATAATATAATGACCTCACATAGCCCTCCAAACAGAATAATGGCCCCCCGCATAACCCCCCAAATAGTATAATGGCCCCTATATAGCCCTCCAAACAGTATAATGACCACCACATAGCCCTCTAAACAGTATAATGGCCACCACATAGCTCTCCAAACAGTAGAATGGCCCCCACATTGCCCTCCATATAATATAATGGCCCCCACATAGCCCTCCAAACAGAATAATGACCCCCCCGCATAGCCCTCCATATAATATAATGGCCCCCACATAGCCCTCCAAACAGTATAATGGCCCCCACATAGCCCTCCATATAATATAATGGCCCCCACATAGCCCTCCAAACAGAATAATGACCCCCCCGCATAGCCCTCCATATAATATAATGGCCCCCACATAGCCCTCCAAACAGTATAATGGCCCCCACATAGCCCTCCAAACAATATAATGGCCCCCGCATAGCCCTCCAAACAGTATAATGGCCCCCACATAGCCCTCCATATAATATAATGTCCCCCACATAGCCCTCCAAACAGTATAATGGCCCCCGCATAACCCTCCAAATAGTATAATGGCCCCTATATAGCCCTCCAAATAGTATAATGTCCCACACTGCCCTCCATATGATAAAATGACCCTCCATAAATTTAAGTAGTGACATCATCGCGCCCGCTGCTCTGAGACGTCAGAGCTCACACACAGAGGGAGAGTGATGGAGGAGTGAGCGGACTGCCCCCTCTCCAATCATTGCTCTCAAGAGTATCGGCATCCAGGATGTTACTATAGTTAAAAAGTACGATGTCGGGGGGTTTTAGTGTTGGTACTGGGCCCCCCCAACTAACGGGCCCAATAGTGGTCTGCTTATTCTCATGTGCACTCATGGCACAGCTTATTCTGAAAAGTCACCCGAAATGCCAAGTACGGCAGAGTACCCTTTGAAAAATTATTTTTTAAAAGCAGAAAAGGCTCAGAATTTATTTGTTTTTGAAGTTCTTGATATTTACGGTGTGTTTTACCAAAGACAAAGTCCACAGAGGATGTCCAACTTTTCTCAACCTTAGAGGCAAATTAGGCTAAAATCTCCCTGCCTTATAGTATCAACGTGTTCGTTCAGGCAAGATGAAACTTACAGGACAACAAATATTTTATTTTTGCAGTTGAATTAAGGCTGATGGCTCAAGTCTAAACCCTTCTCCATGGTAAAGTATAAAAGGCTCCCCTCACGCAGATAATTTAGGAAAGAGTAAAATGAACACATTTTAATAGTGTAGTCAATTCCATAACAAGTCTACAAATCATTCCATTAAAGGGAATCTGTCAGCAGGTCTTTCCTATTTAATCTGAGAGCAGCATGATGTAGGGGCAGAGACCCTGATTTCTGTGATGTGTCACTTACTAGGCTGTATGCTGTAGTTTCAATACAATCAGTGTTTTATCAGCAAAAGATTGGAACGAGACACCTAGACCTTTAGTGATAGGCAGTGCAGTTAATCTATGTAACCCCGCCCCCATCACTGATTGGCAGTGTGCACTGGAAACTGCCAATCAGTGATGTGGGCGGGGTTATACATAGCTCAGCATTTGAGCTCAGCAGCAGAGAAAACAGGGATTTTATCAAAACTATATGGAACAGTCAAGTAAGTGGTACATTGCTGGAATCAGGCTTTCAGTCCCTACATTATGGTGCTATCAGATTCCATAGCAAAATCCTGCCGACAGATTCTCTTAAACCCAGAATTTCAAATATTGCATCATAAAAATGGAACACAGGCAGAACTAACGTAGGAAATGTCTCCGATGACCCTCGTCCCCTCTCGAATGCTCGCTCATCCCTCTGCAGTATTTGTCAGTTATGGTCTTTTGTGATCCAAGCGGCAGGAACATAAGAAGACAAATGCGACACGTTGGGAGGAAACTGGATATAATTAAGAGTAAAAGAAAGCCGGTCTACTGTACATCTGACCACAAATCCTCCCGCGGAAGAATAAAAGATGACAGGAGGGGGGAAGAAAGGCTGAGGAATCATTAGCGTCGGATAGATGTACAGTCAAACTAAAGACAAAGCCTCTTTGTTCGGCCCAGCGGCCTACAAAGGAAAAGGAGTGTAGGAGGCCGGGATGCGGCAGAGATAACCTGGCTGCCATAGAAATGGGAAAATATGGTGGGCTAATGACCAGCGTGAGGTCTTATTAGTACATCCGTTTATCAGAATCAATGCTCGCAGCTTCTTGGCACAATCTGAGCATTAGTCCACCGCGGACTGAAGGATGTGACACCGATAAGATGAAATGCGAAAGGCAACAACTGCCAGAGGAACATCAAAATGGAGTATTGCCGCTCCGAGCCGGGCTTTTCATTCAGTGACACAGACAAGAAGTCTCCATTATTGCCCTCAAAATGCAGAATAAGAGACAGAGACTGGAAACGCGTCACAACGCACAGGGCTCGGCCACACAACCGATTTTCTCGGCCGGGTGCCATCCATAGTTTTCACGTATCGCGCTCATACCCATCCTATCCTAGGGGGCTGTGCACGTTACATTTTCACCTTCCGCGGAAAAAAAACAAATCGGAGACATCAGATTGATACGAGTGTCGGCACAAAATCGGCCATGCAATGCAAGTCTATGGATCTGTGAAAAACATTGGAGCGTGCCATCTGATTTTCGCAGACTGAAAGAATGGAGAAGATGGAGAAAAAAATTATCTCCTCGTCAAAGTCTGATCAGAATAAATCGGAGCCCTTTTTCTCAGATGTGGAGAAATCGGTCTTGTGAACCTACCCTGACCCTCCGTACAATGACGCCCATAAAATGTCCATAGGGCCCACGTTAAGCCATGAAATGTCGAAGCCCAAACATGGCCAAAGGGGTGTCTCCATACAACTGTGATCAGAAATGAAGCGTACATTTTTTTTTTAAGTTCTTTTGCTTTCGCCAATCTATACATTCGGCATACACTAGTCTATAACTGCGTACACTTACCTATACGTTAGCCATACAGGTGCACACACTGATCTATACGCTCGCCATACAGTAACATGCCAGGCTATAGGTTCACCATACAGTTATGATGCAAAAGATGAAATCCAGGGTAATATCTACAGTAGATATAAAACACATACAAAAGTCTGAACCCAGTCTTACGGTTATGTGAGGTGGTCCCAATGTAGACCTTTATGGTATGTTCACAAGCTGGCCATAGAGGTCTAATAGGTGGGGGTCTTAACTTGAAACCTGCTGGAGCCTCAAACTAATAGAAGTCTTTAATAGTAATGGTCTTTTCATAGGGGCTAATGAGACCGTTAGGGTCTCCTAGGCTCCAGGGTCTGTGTGCGATTTCAACCCTTGCATCTATTATAGTTACGCCCCTACCCTTCCTAAAGCAGACAGCTGGGGGTTGGTATTCTCAGATCACTGTGAGAAATCTGCGGTGAACTCACTCAGCTGAACTGCGGTGAACTCTGTGACTTTTTCGCACGATGCTGAGGTCACCACAGCCTCAGTGACCAGCAGTAACCTTGATGACGTCACTGCCGATGCGCTCGCAGCAGCTCATTCATCAGTGGTTCTCAGCCTGGAAGGTCACATCTTGGCACCATCCAGGTTCAAAACTATTCATCCCCAGACATGGATTACGGCATGGGACAGAAGGTCAGACAGGTGAGAGATATGGTTAATTTTTTTTATTTTTGTTTTATTACAGGAGACGTTGGCTTCAATAGAATGGACGTTAGGTGAGTGTAACGGTTTGCTATTTTTAAATGAAAATGGAAGTGTGTGTTTTGTTGTCATTTCTAATTAAGGACTTTATTCTGTCTTTATTTACGATACAACTATAGAATTAGCAATAGATAGGTGTCTTACAGACGCCTCCCCATTAGTAATATGTGGGCTTGATGTCACCTGACAATACAAAGGCGACATCAACCCCACAAATATGAACCCCACTTGCCATCACCATAGGGTAAGTGGGAAGTGCTGGGCAAAGCACCAAAACTGGCGCAGCTAATAGATGTGCCTTTTCTGGGTGGCTGTGGGGTGCTATTTTTAGGCTGCAGGGGGCCAATATCCATGGCCCCTTACCAGCCTGAGACCACCAGCTCCCAGCTGTCTGCTTTAGCAAGGCCAGTTGTCAAAAATATGGGGACCCCACGCGTTTTCTTTTTAGATTATTGTTTATTTAAATTTTTTTTTTTTTTTAAATAGCGTGGGGACCCCTCTATTCTTGATAACCAACCTTGTTGAGGGTTGTAGCCCACAGCTGTCAGTTTTTCCTGCCTGGCTTATCATAAATATAGGGGAACCCATGCCGGTTTATTTACGGTATTTATTTAATACTCCCATCAGCCGCTGCCTGCTTTCACTTTAACTAGCGGCAACAGTTCTAGGCTGATGAGAGTAGTAGTCCCATCAGCCGCCGCCTGCTCTCGCTGTTATCAGTTGAATATAATTCTCAACATTCTCCTCTGCTTGCGTTGATTGCCGGCGGAGCAGGGAAGAATGACGAGAGCCGTCTTCAGCACCCGATGCCAGGGAACAGTGCAAACAAACACTGACACACCCAAACCCTATACTGCAGGGTTTTAAACGGGAATCTGTGGCCATGGGCCACTTGTAAGACCCGGCTTGGAGGAAGCGGACCGCCCCACTACCATCCTGTAGTCAGCTTACCGGATTTTCCTGAACATTGCCTTGGCCAAATAGCTTGACCAGGTCCACGCTTACTTTTACTTTGCCTTGCGACTCACGGGTGTCCTGCTGTGAATACAAGGCACTCCAGTGGGTCTAATAGGACTCCGAATCCTGGGGCATGCATATCGGCCCTCGCATAGTTTCCCCCTCACAAAATTATATATTTTAGTACATGTATTTTTTTAAGCAATCGTGCATCTGTAAATGCAATCTAAAGTTCTTCCTGGAATATCCCTTTAAATATGTGTAAGAATGACTGCCCTTAAATGGATAGGTAACTGACGCATTTCTAAACCCTATATCCTCAATCATACGGTTTCCGCTTCGGCACATTTTGTGACTCGCAGCACTGCTGATGGTTATGGTGGAGAACGATCAATCAAATGCAGGAAAGTCTTAATAGGAAAGTGATCAGTGGTAATGATGAGTGCGGTATAATCCAGGTTGCAGCGGGCAGTATTTTTCCCGCCTGCCCATCTCCCATCCTGCGGCAGGTACGCGGCCCTGATGCAGAGAGGAGCCAATCATAATTCACACAAAGGCCCAGCATTCTCTGACATCTCATTATTTGTGTTGCAATCATTTCCTGTGGAGATACTTGTTCAATTTGCTAAGACTGCTGTGAATTTCGGTCCTCTACACAGATAGAACAAATACTTCAAATGCCATTTACAGGGGAGAAAAAAAGAAAACATTAACCATTTACACTGCTGACCCAGAGCGGGTAACATCACGAGAAGTGGAAACCCTCCGCGGTCAGACTCGTCATGTCATCAAACACAGGATATTATTTCTATAAAGTCTCACATATTTATAGTGAAGTTTTATAATAATATAAAACTTGTAGCAAACAGTCATAGAACAATAGAAAAACTAGTCGTACAGTGTCAAACTTTCCACTCCCACCCCCCTTTTTATTGAATTTTGCTCATTTCTAATGTCACGCTGTGACAGTTTTCGGTAAGGAAGGGGGGACCTCAAACTGTCCCTGGAACTGGAATCCTAACTATCCCTGTCCTGGGGGTTCTCTTGAAGGTAGAGAGGTCCGAGTCTCCGACCTTACTGTGATCCTGTTAAACCCTGACATGTCCCCTCCCCCACCCCATGAGGCATGGGACAAAAAACCTCTATCATACAAAAGCACTAACCAACAACAATAGAGAGGAGGATAGGGACTGGGAGGAATAAACTAAACTGGAACAAGGATCAGGAGATAAACACACACGTACAACAGCAAACGACAGAACACTACTACAACAACTCCACTCCAAACACTTAGCTTTAGCACACAGCACAGGAAGACGAATCTTTCACCGGCAGGGACAAGAAGGTCTGACCATTTTTTATAGGAAAAGATAAGGACCAGACCAGAAGGAGCTGAAATGGAGCTGCATGTTTCTGACCAGTATAGAAAGAGTCGTTAACCTCTTCAGCACCAGAGGAAACTAAATCTATTTAATATGGGGCACAAGTCACACCATCTCTAAAGAAGACCTGCGATTCATTACTTGATGTGACCATCTAACTCAAGGTCTTCCGGGGGGACGTGACACCCTAGTGACATCTGACAAAGCAAATTAATATTTTCTTAGTGACACTATAGCAAAACACTCGACAGGATGCAATCCTAATCACAACCACGTGTAGCATTAACCAACTGAGTATCACAAAATCATGTTTTGTTTGTTTGGTTTTTTTTTGTTTTTTTTTTTTATAGCTGAACATCTTGCACCACTTCTCTTAAAATAGTCCGAGCCAAGAATAAAAAGGCAAGGAAGGACGCAACCGTATCTAGAGCACTTGTCTCTGATAAAGAAGGGTGATAAACAAGGTTCTACATGAGATAGAAGCATATATTGACTGTACTTTTTTTTTTTTTTTTTTACTTAGGCGTAAAATGCCAATTGGGAAAGAAGTGAATCTGAAGATAAATCAACTAATTCTGCCGCAGTCATTGCAATAATCTTACCGCTGAAAATGATGACTTAAAGGGGTTGTCTAGTGACAATCAAATATGAACAATGACATTTAATGATGCCTTTTTTTACATTTCAACTATTTATTTATTTATTTTTTTTTTACTTCCACCCCCTGAGGGACTTGACCGCTTGTGAAATTACTTAATGAATCAGCATTGTTTTAATTTTTTTTTCTCCATAAATCAATAGTACACTTAGAAATAAGCGACTTTGGAATATATCTTATCAGCTAAATCTGCTTCTTTCGCCTCGTGGACTGATCCTTCATTTTAAATACACGAATAAAAAAAAATGTATTCAGTGAACACAGACTCGCTCTGGTCTGGTCACTACCAGGATCTGCATTGGGCCATCTTCAGAACAGGCAAAACACTTGTCAGGTGAAACGATTTTTAAGCCTGGTTGAAAATCATGATTCTCAGCAGCACAGAACAGATTATTACCAGTCATTCAAGACGAATGGGATGTGTGGTCGGACTGTCTAAACAGGCTATTAAACCACTACCAGTCGGACTTTAATATTAAAGGGATACATAACCATTATGTACAGCAACAATGCACGAAACGCCTGAGACGTCGTCGTAACCTCACCTCTACCAAGTCGTCATCATCGGCCTCTTGTACTTCACCTTTATTCTTTTGCAAACTTGGCAGCCATGATGCCAGGCTCTTCATCAGATACTCCTTTCCCTCCTACAAATAAAACCAACATGTTCATAATACAGTTATTTCATATCATTTATACAAAAACAATATTTAACTTTTTTTTTTTCTTTTTAATACTTGAAAACCTCTTTACCACCAGTGGAATCACTCATGTGCACTACCCATTATACAGGCACTGACTATGGATCCTGTACGGGCAGACGTCATCTTACATGGCGGTGCAGCTCAGACATACTGCTTCCTCTTCATCGGGCTCAGGGACCTCCGGGGTTTACTACAGATATTGAGTCCACATTCACTATCAGCATAAACATAACGTTCTCCGCAATCATCAGAACCCAAGACGTGCGCTCAAGTCACCTTAGAAGATTTGCTTTTATCGGGCCGTATAATGTATGGGGTGATTAATACCATTAGACATTTACACTTGCTAAAACCGCAGTTCCATGCAATAAATACAGAATAATAAATAAACCGGCCCCGTAAAGCAGCTCCCCTCCCCCATACATAAAACCCTGATATACTGTCCTAATAAAACACATACATTTGACTTTCACACGCTGTCACTTTGATAACTGCATCGGCCCAATCATTAGATTTTGTGTGTGTTAACCCCCTCCAATCCAGGTAGACTTTAAGAATAAAATATTACCGTCTCATCTAAACTTTTTTTTTTTTAATCTAAAGCTGTATAATTTTATTGTATTATAAATTGTATTACTTTTTTATACAAACACAATATAAATTGGGCAAAGGAAGTGTTGGGTGGTGGCGACCGAGGGGAGTGACAGGACCGCTCGTTTGCCGAGGCTTCCCTGGTTCCCCTCCAGTCTTTGGATCCCGGCCTGCAGTCTTTGGATCCTGGCCTACAGTCTTTGGATCCCGGCCTACAGTCTTTGTACCCTGGCCTCCAGTCTTTGTACCCTGGCCTCCAGTCTTTGTACCTTGGCCTCCAGTCTTTGTACCTTGGCCTCCAGTCTTTGTACCCTGGCCTCCAGTCTTTGTATCCTGGCCTCCAGTCTTTGTACCCTGGCCTCCAGTCTTTGTACCCTGGCCTCCAGTCTTTGTACCCTGGCCTCCAGTCTTTGTACCCTGGCCTCCAGTCTTTGTACCCTGGCCTCCAGTCTTTGTACCCTGGCCTCCAGTCTTTGTACCCTGGCCTCCAGTCTTTGTACCTTGGCCTCCAGTCTTTGTACCTTGGTCTCCAGTCTTTGGATCCTGGCCTCCAGTCTTTGTACCTTGGCCTACAGTCTTTGTATCTTGGCCTCCAGTCTATGTACCCTGGCCTCCAGTCTTTGTATCTTGGCCTCCAGTCTTTGTATCCTGGCCTCCAGTCTTTGTACCCTGGCCTCCAGTCTTTGGATCCTGGCCTCCAGTATTGCTGCTCCCACGCTGGTGGCTGGTGATGGGGAAGCATCGCCACAGAGGACCGGTCAGGTGAGTATACCAATTATGGATCATTTTTTTCCCCCATATTTTTTTAAGCTGTTTTCTATTTTTACTTTATTTTTTTTCCCTAAAAACGTCAATCTTTTTTGCAGAATTTAAGAGTAAGATACGCCAAAATCATTACGAGGCGTGCACATTTGATGCATCTTCAAGGTGCCGTGCCCCAGAAATCTGCTCAAGACACAAGCGTCACGAAAACTTTTAAAAACTTTTTACCTAAACTTCTGTGATATAAATTATGATTAATCTGCTGGACCCGGTTTGGTCACATCCTTTCACCAAAACTATGCCTACTTTTCAGAAAGCTGGAGAAAAGTTCAGAAAAATCACATGATTTGGTAATGTTTGATTCAGACGGTATCACGTGAAAGAAGCCGAACACCTACGTGACATTTTATTACTTTCCGATTATGTCCATTAGAACACATCTAATGGGATTTAGGCTCATTCTCTCCCCCATGCTTTACACTGCAGCTCTGATTGTTCCAAAAGGCTAATGAATAAAAGTAGAAGAAATAAGCACAAGTGAGGTTCAGTAAGGAATCCTAGGCCCCATATTGGATCTAAACATACTAATGGCTACTTACTTGTATTATTTTCTGCATAATATGCAAAGTGATTAATTATAGGGATCTCAAAGAATCATACACTGGAATAATAAAATAACTGCATATTCCGATGTAGCAGGCATTATAACCCGGTCGTACAAATGTAAATGCAGCGTGCGCTGTGAGAAGAGGCCGGCCGTCCCGCCTTACAGTGATATATTAGGCGGCTTCCATTAGTCAGACAAGATGAAGACTTTCAGATGCCACATTGCATTTTGATTACTGAAATAATTGTATTAGTAAAGAAATATGTCTGAAATGAAAGACAATGGGATTGAGAAAAACAACATGCAGCCCCATGTAAAGAGAACAGCGCATTGGCGCCAAACCGCATACCAGCAGTGCCACCTACTGGACAAAACTCACTATGCGAGCAAGCCTGCAGATCACTGAAGGGAGAGCGGGAGATGATGGATGCCACCATGACCGGCCACAGATTTAAGTGGGCCTTTGGGTGACAAAGTCTCTGAGGTCCTATTTTTCCATTTAATTTTTTTTTTATCCTCGCCTTCCAAAACCTCTAACTTTTTATTTTTATATATTTTCAGGCTGATAGTGTTGCATCCGGACTTGCTCTTTGTGAGCTGTACTTTTTACCATTTGGGGGTTCATATGAATTTCTGGCTCTTCCATGACAATTTTTTGGGGTTTTGGGATTCACTGTATAGGATAAATATTATATTTTATCAGTTTCATTTTTCAGCATTTTATAATATTCTGGGAAAAGATGAGAGATTTATATACAAACTTTTATACAATATATTTTCCATTACGTTTGATTTTTACATCTTTTATTAATTCCCTTTTGGGACTTGTGATCACTTGTACATGTGGGCTATAGCTATAATAGACAAAGGGGTCTCCAGCCGCCAGGATGTTACCACCACTTCTTAAAGGGAACCTGTCACCTGAATTTGGCCTTGCGCTGGCGTGTACTACGGAGGACACAGCATGAAATTCAATCCAATATTGCGGCCAGCATGCAGCCAGCGGGTAAGGAAAGGGTGAATCAAACACCCAAAAACCCCGCCCATATGACCGAAAACCGGTCCCGCCAAATTCAGGTGACAGGTTCCCTTTAAACGCCACGGTCACATCTAAAGGCTTAAACTGCCGGCTCCAATAGCAGCACATACACTCGGGTGTCGTCCAGCGTCATCTAAGGGGCAAGACTGCTCTGATCGCAGCAGTCAGACTCAAGTGGTGGCTGTATAACACAGCTGCAGCCCGCGCCGTATGGAGCAGAGTCTGCAGTCAGGGCTGACAACTGCTGGAGAGAAGGGACCTAGATGATCAGAGGAGATTTACAGTGCCTTGCGAAAGTATTCGGCCCCCTGGAACTTTTCAATCTTTTCCCACATATCATGCTTCAAACATAAAGATACCAAATGTAAATTTTTGGTGAAGAATCAACAACAAGTGGAACACAATTGTGAAGCTGTAGGAAATGTATTGGTTATTTTACATTTTTGTGGAAATTCAAAAACTGAAAAGTGGGGCGTGCAATATTATTCGGCCCCTTTACTTTCAGTGCAGCAAACTCCCTCCAGAAGTTCATTGTGGATCTCTGAGGCTGGTTTCACACTTGCGTTTTGATCTGCAGCGTTTTTACTGAAAAAAACGCATGCGGTTTTTTTTCTATACTTAACATTAAAAACGCATGCTTTTTTTGCATGCGTTTTGATGCGTTTTTGGCAACGCATGCATTTTTTTATGCGTGCGTTTAGTTGCAGAAATGCAACCTGTAGTAATTTCTAGCTGCGTTTTTTTGCCGCAAAAAAACGCATGCGTTTATTCGCGGCAAAAAAATGTATTGCTGTCTATGTAAACGCATGCGTTTTTAAGCATATGCGTTTGTATGCGTTTTTAAACGCATGCGTTTCTATAGAAAAACACAAGAAAAAACAAGAAATCCCTGACCCTAACCCTAACCCTAATGTTAGGATCCCTAGTAACCCTAGGGATCCTAACCCTAACCCTAACCCTTAGGGTTAGGATCCTAACCCTTAGGGTTAAGGTTAGGATCCCTAGGGTTAGGGTTAGGGTTAGGGGTAGGGTTTGGATCCCTAGTGTTATGGTTAGGGTTAGGATCCCTAGGGTTATGGTTAGGGGTAGGGTTTGGATCCCTTTATCACCTTGATGGTGGGGGGTGGCTTATCAGTGACCTGGTGACCAGGACATTCTTCTAATAAAAAGCTACCCCTAACCCTAACCCTAGGGATCATAACCCTAACCCTAGCTAATTCTATTAATAGTGGGTTTTCTAGTTGATTTTGATGATTGGCAGCTGTAACACAATTCTCAGCATGCGTTTCAAAAACGCAAACTCAGGAAAAAATGCATGTAAACGCATCAAAACGCCGCGTTTTTTTTTCTGCATGCAAAAACGCATGCGTCTAAAAAACGCAGCGTTTGCACGCGTTTACATGCGTTTTTTCACCACATACTTTTTTTAAAAAAACGCTGCAGATCAAAACGCAAGTGTGAAACCAGCCTGAATGATCCAATGTTGTCCTAAATGCCTAATGATGGTAAATATAACCCACCTGTGTGTAATCAAGTCTCCGTATAAATGCACCTGCTCTGTGATAGTCTCAGGGTTCTGTGTGAAGCACAGAGAGCATCATGAAGACCAAGGAACACAACAGGCAGGTCCGTGATACTGTTGTGGAGAAGTTTAAAGCTGGATTTGGATACAAAATGATTTCCAAAACTTTAAACATCCCAAGGAACACTGTGCAAGCGATCATATTGAAAAGGAAGGAGTATCATACCACGGCAAATCTACCAAGACCCGGCTGTCCCTCTAAACTTTCATCTCAAACAAGGAAAAGACTGATCAGAGATGCAGCCAAGAGGCCCATGATCACTCTGGATGAACTGCAGAGATCTACAGCTGAGGTGGGACAGTCTGCCCATAGGACAACAATCAGTCGTACACTGCACAAATCTGGCCTTTATGGAAGAGTGGCAAGAAGAAAGCCATTTCTCAAAGATATCCATAAAAGGTGTCATTTAAAGTTTGCAACAAGCCATCTGGGAGACACACCAAACATGTGTTAGAAGGTGCTCTGGTCAGATGAAACCAAAATCGAACTTTTTGGCAACAATGCCAAAAGATATGTTGGGTGTAAAGGCAACACAGGTCATCACCCTGAACACACCATCCCCACTGTCAAACATGGTGGTGGCAGCATCATGGTTTGGGCCTGCTTTTCTTCAGCAGGGACAGGGAAGATGGTTAAAATTGATGGGAAGATGGATTGAACCAAATACAGGACCATTCTTGAAGAAAACCTGTTGGAGTGTCAGGACTCTGAGCATTTTTTACCTTTTGTGCATTACTGCCCTTTTCCAACATGGCGTCTTTGGTCTCATGTGCACTTGTCTTCCTGCTATAAAACTCCACCCCAGCCTTCAGTCTGTGCTAGATTATTCTGCTTTGCATCCAGCTCCTGATTACTCCCTGGCCTTTCACCTGCACCTGTGAACCTGTGTGGTGATCCTGCCACTCTGCTCTGAGTTCCTTCTGCATACACCAGTGTTCCTCCTTCATCTGCTGCTCGTGTTACTTCCATCTGCATTTGCTGGACATGTAAGCTGTTTCTGCTCTGCAAAACCTGAGACTATTAACCAGGCCTCCTGGTTGAGCTAAGATATGATTTGAACTGCCTAATAGCATATCTATCTGTGTCTGGACTAAGTCAAGGATCTATTCGTGTCAAGTTTCCTCAAGAATAACTGTGCTTCATAGACTTTGTTTGTTTGCATCTACTTCTGAAGTTTCCTATTGACTGCTAAGCTGCGTTTATTATTTGCACCAAGTGTTGTGGACTTGAGTTTCTCTCTGCACCTGTTTGAACACCGTGTGATAATATAGACTTTACCACTTACAAAACTGTGTCCTGTTGTCTTGTTCCACGCAAAGAGTCTCCTGAATTATCCCCTATAATTATTACATGGAGTCTGCAAAAGACCTGAGACTGGGACGGAGATTTGTCTTCCAACAAGACAATGATCCCAAACATAAAGCAAAATCTACAATGGAATGGTTCACAAATAAACGTATCCAGGTGTTAGAATGGCCAAGTCAGAGTCCAGACCTCAATCCAATCGAGAATCTGTGGAAAGAGCTGAAAACTGCTGTTCACAAACAATCTCCATCAAACCTTACTGAGCTTGAGCTGTTTGCCAAGGAAGAATGGGCAAGAATTTCAGTCTCTCGATGTACAAAACTGATAGAGACATACCCCAAGGGACTTGTAATCGCAGCAAAAGGTGGCGCAACAAAGTATTAAGGTAAAGGGGCCGAATAATATTGCACGCCCCACTTTTCAGTTTTTGATTTTCCACAAAAATTTAACATAACCAATCAATTTCGTTCAACTTCACAATTGTGTTCCACTTGTTGATTCTTCACCAAAAATATGCAAAGTGATTAATTATAGGGATCTCAAAGAATCATACACTGGAATAATAAAATAACTGCATATTCCGAATACTTTCGCAAGGGACCGAATACTTTCGCAAGGCACTGTACCTATCTGGACTGGTAAAATTGGAACCTAGCGAGGGAGCGAGGGAGGGAGGAAGACGAGGGAGGGAGTGAGACGAGGGAGGGAGGAAGACGAGCGAGGGAGGGAGGGAGAGAGAAAGACGAGCGAGGGAGCAAGAGGGAGGGAGACGAGCGAGGGAGGGAGATGAGCAAGGGAGGGAGGGAGATGAGCAAGGGAGGGAGGGAGACGAGCGAGGGAGGGAGACAAGCGAGGGAGGGAGGGAGACGAGGGAGGGAGGGAGACGAGGAAGGGAGGGAGGGAGACGAGCGAGGGAGGGAGGGAGGGAGACGAGCGAGGGAGGGAGGGAGACGAGTGAGGGAGGGAGGGAGGGAGACGAGCGAGGGAGGGAGGGAGGGAGACGAGCGAGGGAGGGAGGGAGGGAGACGAGCGAGGGAGGGAGGGAGACGAGCGAGGGAGGGAGGGAGACGAGCGAGGGAGGGAGGGAGGGAGACGAGCGAGGGAGGGAGGGAGGGAGACGAGCGAGGGAGGGAGGGAGGGAGACGAGCGAGGGAGGGAGGGAGACGAGCGAGGGAGGGAGGGAGACGAGCGAGGGAGGGAGGGAGGGAGACGAGGGAGGGAGGGAGGGAGAGAGACGAGCGAGGGAGGGAGACGAACGAGGGAGGGAGGGAGGGAGACGAGCGAGGGAGGGAGGGAGGGAGACGAGCGAGGGAGGGAGGGAGACGAGGGAGGGAGGGAGACGAGCGAGGGAGGGAGACGAGCGAGGGAGGGAGGGAGACGAGGGAGGGAGGGAGACAAGCGAGGGAAGGAGGGAGACGAGGGAGGGAAGGAGGGAGACGAGCGAGGGAAGGAGGGAGACGAGCGAGGGAAGGAGGGAGACGAGCGAGGGAAGGAGGGAGACGAGCGAGGGAAGGAGGGAGACGAGCGAGGGAGAGATATATGAGATGGATCGATAAAAATTCATATAGATATAAGGACAGACGGACGCACTATTATTCTAATCCTGAGCTGGGATTATAGTAACCACCGATGGTGACTGCAGCCTTTATCTATAAGCAAGTTCTCCTATGAATGATCCCATGCTAATCTAGGCGGAGGTAATAAAGCATAGCATCGAGTTATTCCGAGCAGTTGGACCATGTCAATATGAGCAATGGTGAAATACTCAGCAATCTGGAGCGGAGCCTGGTAATAATTTACAGAGGTATTCCATGTACAGCCGCCTGATGAGATATTTATTGCCGGGGAGATCGGATAAGTAGATGGGCTTTGGCATCAGGGACATAAATGATGGGCACATTTATGGCGCATGCATTAATCAGAGGATATTTACAACTGCGGTGTAGTCGGGGAGGGCAGCTGTCAGTCACCAGGAGGCAATGGCAGGTTTCTCATTTCACTGCTGTGATCCTGTGAAGAGATTTATAGGAGACTACACAGTGCGCAGAGTCGGCCTCTGAATGCAGAAGAGCCGGCAGTGGATAGTTCTACCATACATTAGATTATCCTTTCTACATATCTCCACATCCACAGGGTCATCATCCGCTCCACCTCCTCATTCTCCACTTACAGTACATCGGAAGTATGCCGGTTATTGCCCCCTGTCTTATATTACACCAGACCCACCAGGAGGCAGGTGAAGGTAAGACATGACCAGCAGTGACCTAACTTCAACCTCGTGAGCTCCAAGGCAAAATCTCCAAAACTGCCCTGATCTATCATAGGCCATAACAGCACTGATGGTCTCATTTCTGGAAAAGTGACATTTTGGACCCCAAGGGCCTGAGTGAAAATTCAACTACTGCACAGACTATTGACCGGCAGCAATGGCTCTAATCCTTACCACAACCACTGATAATACACTTCTAGCATAAACATCTCCCAACAGATCATCGTAAAATCATATTTTTTCTTTCAAAGCTAGTCATCTTGTGCCACTCATCTCAGGATGTGTCGACTGAAGAGGAAACACATAGGAAGGACTTGTAGGTAAACTGACCACCCTGTCCTCCTAGAGTTGATCAAAAAGATGCTCAGCATCCTGAGACAGGAGACCATGGCAGCCGGAGTACAGCACTGTAACTATGCGACTGCCCACAGCGTCTCCAATGCATCTTCTGATAAGTGCGCCACATGACATTACTACATTAAGCACACATGTTGCTAGGGATGTCATGGGTAGCAGGAGGTTTGGTCCAGTCACCATGGACTACCGATGTGTTTTTTGCTCAACTCTGCACGGTCTTAAAACTGGAAGCTGCTGGTCACCTCCCCTCCATGCACGGGGGAAGCTGCTGGCCACCTCCACTCTATGCATGTTGGAAGCTGCTGGCCACCTCCCCTCCATGCATAGGGGAAGCTGCTGGCCACCTCCCTTCCTTGCATGTTGGAAGCTGCTGGCCACCTCCCCTCCATGCATGGGGGAATCTGCTGGCCGCATCCCCATCTTGCAAGGGGGCAGCTGCTGGCCACCTCTCTAGCCTTGTAGTGGGACAGCTTCTGGCCACCCCCACCTTGCAAGGGGCAGTTTACTGACCACCCACCTAGAAGTGGATCTTTGTTTTTTTTTGTTTTGTTTTGTTTTTTTTAAACTTCACAAGGTAAAAAGCCAGCCTGGAAAAAAACAACAACACACCAGAATATGCTCCCCCTGTTCTTGTTCATTAGCCTCCACTGGAACAAGAGTGATGACATTCGGACCACCAGTCACCGAACCCCACAGCTAGTCAGTGACCTCAGCAGTGCGGCAGCTGTTGGTTGTGTTGCCACCTTCCCCATTCCAGGGCAGACTGCCGAGACAGCAGAGCTGGAGCAGGTAGCGGAGTACGGTGGGTCGTCTTTTCTTATTTCTCCTGGCCGGATTTCCCTTTTGTCAAGTTTAAAAACAGAGAAGCCTTTAATGCAGTAACAATGAGTGCAGAAGTGTGTACTGCCCTCACGGAGAAGTGGGAATGTGCAAATGGACACGTTCTAGGGGCAGAATGTCAGCTGTGCAGAGCTTCTACACAATGTGATCATCTCTTCCCGCGCACGCTGTCTACTCGATCACCCACCAGATGTCACCAGTAATGGCTCCTGTTCACATGCATTAACACTTCTCGTAGTGAGCACTGACCTGCGGCTGCTCCATACTGAAGAGATAACTGGCCATCAGCTGCAGAGCTTCAGGGCCGCTCGGGTGATAGTCCAAGGCTTTCGTTATGGCTTCTTTACATTTGTCACCAGCTCCTTCTTCCATGCTGTCCAAGAAGAAAACATCCAACAATCTTCATTTCTTCATAATTAATTGTGAAAAAATGGCAAAGTTTCCAAATGATAATTTCAGCCTGAAATATTGGCAAAATATTGCCTCCCAGTAAGGATGAAGATGCACGTTCTGTGAATATGATGGTGCGGTGATAAAAAGTAATTCATCTATGTGTCCATCACATGACCAGGACGCTTTGTCATTTACTGGAAGCAAACCATGAAGGTTCCATTCAATTACAGCAAGCGGGAAGCTTGGAAACAGTCTAGTAGAAAATTGTCTCACTTTTCATTATGCACTACACATTATTTGACAGAATATACAGTCTCGCTGACATTTTTTCTGCTGTTCATTTGCTTCATAAAAGCAAAAGATAACCAACTTTCCAAACTGTCTGCATTTTAAATTTTCTACAGAAATGCTACTCCAGAGTGTCTGTGATTTATCTATCTACAAAAAGGTTACAAATCCCCCAGAGCGCCTGCTCTGTTCTGCTCTACCTTCACTCAGTGATAGAGATAGCAGTAGCTATGGAGATTGGATTGTACAGATGAAAAGGGGGAAAAGCATGTGTAGGATCAGAGAGGGCAGAAAAAAAAGCTATAGATAAGGAGGAAAGCACAGGAAGAGGATATTAGTGCAGAAGTGAAGCCGAGGTCTTTATAGCCAGGATATAGCCATGTTCATTAGCTAATACATCACCCCAGCTTCTTTTCTACACCATTATCCTCTTTATGCTCTTACTGAAACAAATATACTGTAGATTCTACTCAAGTAGCGCAGGGATAAGAAAAAAAAAATGTATGGCACTTATAAGTTATTACGTAATCTGCACACGCTTCAAACTTAAGCAAATAACATTATTTGTGGATTATGTTTTTTTAATTCCTTAAAGAGAATCTGTCACCAGGTTTTTGCCGTCCCATCCGAGAACAGTAGGATCTATGGGCACAGACCCTGATTCCAGCGATGTGTTACTTACTAGGCTGGTTGCTGCAGTTATAATAAAATAACGGGGAGGGTGAGCGTTCCGATATCCACCTGTCCCTGTTCCACCGCCGGGCGCCACTCCGTCTTCTGCGTCCTCTGCCTGTGACTGTTCAGGTCAGGGGGCGCGATGACATGTATAGTGTGCACCCTCTGCCTGAACAGTCAGAGAGCTGGAAGAAGGAGCGGCGCCCGGCGGTGGAACGGGGACAGGTGAATATCGCAAGTGCCCGGGGCCTGAGCCACAAGAGGCGAGTATGTGATTTTTTTTATTTTAATCGCAGCAACAGCATATGGGGCAAATGTGTGGAGCATCTTATGGGGCATAATCTATGGAGCATTTTATGGGGCCATAATCTATGGAGCATTTTATGGGGCCATAATCTATGGAGCATTTTATGGGGTCATAATCTATGGAGCATTTTATGGGGCCATAATCTATGGAGCATTTTATGGGGCCATAATCTATGGAGCATTTTATGGGGCATAATCTATGGAGCATTTTATGGGGCATAATCTATGGAGCATCTTATGGGGCATAATCAACATTTATGCAGCATTGTATAGGGCAAATGTGTCTATGGAGCATCTTATGGGGCCATAATCAACCTTTGTGCAGCATTATATGGGGTATATTTTAATATGGAGCATCTTAAGGGGCCCATCATGAACTGTATGGAGCATTATATGGGGCTCCTGATTCAATATGGATATTCAAAAACACTTAACCTACTGATGTCTCAATCAATTTTACTTTTATTTGTATCTATTTTTATTTTTGAATTTACCGGTAGCTGCTGCATTTCCCACCCTAAGCTTATACTCGAGTAATTTTTTTCCCAGTTTTTTGTGGCAAAATTAGGGGTCTCGGCTTATACTCGAGTATATACGGTATCTCTTTTCTCAGCTGCAGATCTACTGAGCCCTATATAACCCCGCCCACATCACTGATTGGCAGCTTTCTGTGCATACTGTGCATAGGCAGAAAACTGCTAATCTGTGATGAGGGTGAGGTTACACAGCTCATGAATATTGAGGACTACATGGCATTTATTATAAAAAATGTATTTTTTGTGTCCATATATTTTATATAATTGTTATGGTTGGTACATCATATGACCCCCAGAGGGGTAATAAAATAGTCCCTGGAGGACACTGTATTTTTATTTTTTTTCCCCATTATTACTGGGACATCCATAGGATTCATAGTAATATAAAAAAAAAAAAAAAATATCACTGACAGAGCTGAACTGTGTCCAACAGGTCCAATCGATGCATCAACTCATTGATCTCAATGTAGATGGTAAAAGAAAAGACAGAAGTGGTTAAAAAGAGAAAACCCACTCCTGTCTTCTCCTGAACACCTGTCCTGTCCAGGGCAGATGGAAAAGAGTTAAGTGGATTATTTGTAAATGCCTATGAAAGAAATGCAAAGTGTGAATTAGTTCAAAGACTTGGAAACCTTCCCCCCCCAGACCCGCACATCATTCCTGCATTCTCAGCACCGCAGACAAGGTCAGGCGTCCTCGGCATCCAGGCGGCTCTGAACTTTCCATGTGAAGTCTAATTCAAAGGCGTCTTACCTTACCAAAGAGAAAATTACTGAAAACTAACAGAATAAAAAAAAATGTGATTTTCATGTCTTACACCTCACAGGGTATAAAAGAAATGGGGGGGAAAAAAATGTAATTTACCAAAGATCAGTGAGATAAATCTCAGCGACGGAGCAGAACGCTGCGGAGATCTCCTCTGTAGTCACCTCCATCTCATCAGAAAAGTTGGCTGCCCCCGACTGCGAAGTAAAGCGGAGAGATGAGACGATCAGATTTCCCTTCTTTAACAAATCCCCGGAAATCAACAAGAAACAAGGAACCAACCTAAGACACGTGGCAGCAAAGACTACAAGGAAAAGGGGTTATTAAAGGGGCTGTCCAGCCAGAAGTGTCAGCAGAGGAGCGTATGATAGAGAACTACGCAGCCCGATCTCAAGTTCCGATCCTGGGTGGCTGACTTCTGGTTTGTGCACAACCCCGGACAGCTTCTTCTATGTAGAGAAATTCAGAAGCCAGGGCATCAGACCTCTTCCTTTTGGTAACTGTTATTGGTACAGAAACATCACAATGTTTCGGTCATGCAGGGCCTTTATCAGGTCCTAAAAAAAAAATGATATGCATAATATTCGCTTTATTAGTGCAGAAAAATTACAATGTTTCGGCAGCTCAGGGCCTTTATCAAGCCATAGAAAAAGAGAAATATGCATATCACTCTTTTTTATGGCTTGATAAAGGCCCTGAGAAGCCAAAACATTGGGATTTTTCGGTACTAATAAAGTGAATATTATGCACATTTCTCTTTTTTTATGGCTTGATAAAGGCCCTGCACGGTCGAAACATTGTGATTTTTCTGTACTAATAAAGTGAATATTATGCATATCTCCAGGGGGGTTTTTAGGGTTTGATAAAGGCCCTGAGTGGCTGAAACATTGTAATTTTACTGCACTAATAAAGTGAATATTACGCATCTCCCTCTTTTTTTTAGGTGCTTGATAAAGGCCCTATGTGGCTGAAACACCGTGATTTTTCTGTACTAATGAAGTGAATATCATGCATGTCCCTTTATTTAGTATTTGATAAAGGCCCTACGTGGCTGAAACATTTGGATTTTTCTGTACTAATGAAGTGAATATTATGTATATCTGCAGGGTTTTTTAGGGCTTGATAAAGGCCCTTTGTGGCCAAAACATTGAGATTTTTCTGTACCAATAAAAGATACCAAAAGGAGGATGTCTGGTGCGCTGGTTACTGGACTTCTCTGTATTTCCACAACCTTCTGGAGGGTTGCACCAAGTGTGCACGGACAACAGAGCGGTGCACGGGACTCATCTATTGCAACTATAAGCTTTTTCGATGTAGGCTTGTTTGTAAAGGGGGCTGGTTAACTGCTCATTTTAATAGCCAAGCCAACCCCCTTCTCTGTCTTCTCTGTAAATCTGTTGGCTTTGGTATTAAAATGGGTTGTCAGCCAGCCCCTGCCATACACAACCTGTGGTCACATGTTAACGCAGGAAAAGCGGTCCTATGTTGGACACAAACCAGAAGGGGACCTGGTAGGACCCCAGAACCAGAGTAAAGTGAACCTGTCAAGTCAATATACCCCTCTAAACAAGAGATGCCAAAACCTTTGTGGATAACCTGAGACCTTGGAGTTACATTCGCTGCTTTGCTAACAGAGGCAGCCTGTCCATCACAGTGAATGGACACACCCCTCCTCTATGATTGACAGCCTGCTTCGCTGCCAATATCCCACATCTGTATGGGGGTAAAGTGAGATGAAGGGTTCCCTTTAAACCCGGAGATTTCACATTTCAGACATTAATTATATTAGTAAGTTGCATAATTTATTCATTTACGCACTTTTAACTACTTTTTTTTTTTTAGTTGGAAAACCACTTTAAGTCCCACCCATTGAATTGAATGGTCAATCATATAATGCAGAGATGTGAGGGGGCCCGAGCCCCTCTAAGGGGACATTCACAAGTGTCAGATTTGCTGCAGAAATTCACACGACTAAGAATCCGTCCCTAGCGAGGTTGTGTCGGTTGGAAGTGAACAAACCACACTTATAAATGTCTGTAATGACCCGCCACATGGAAATTCACCCTACAGAGAAACAAGGGTGTCTCAGGCATGAACCCCACCCTCTGTGATGTCTGCATGACATATTGACTGGCGGAGGTGGTGGATGGAGGAGGATGGACTTAGTCAGGCAACCAATAACCACTGCTCAGTCTCGTGGTGAGGTCAATGATGGGATGCGGCCCCTCAGCTCTTACCGCTTGGGGCTGGCTCTGGTAGGCGCAGATCATTACTTCTAGTCCCTTCTGGAAGTATTGCAGGGCTTCCTCCTTGCCGTGGATCTGCCCCAGACACATGTATTTGGCGTGACCCTTTTCTGGACTGAGATCTACAGCTTTTAAGAAAACCTGCTGAGGAGTTAAGGCAAGAAATGGATAATACAGAGGAGCTGAAGCCACCATGGCCGCAGTCTGCAATCATTGTCCTTCAGAGACCATTGCACCTTGTGCACTGACCGGTCTAGTGACACCTCCCCTAGGCACAAACTAGAGCTACAGGCACTGTGCTGCCCCCTACCTGTACTACATGTATCATACCGCCAGCTACCTGCACTACATGAACTGTTACACTCATTATCTACTGAAATTCCCACACTACATTATCCGTATTACTCGCTACTGGTACTATATGTACTGCACAACTCTCTACGGCAACTACATCTCTCCCCCGCTCTCCACCACTCCACCAGCACTATATGTACTGTACTGTTCTCTTTCACCATTTTCTACCTGTATCGCACTGCTCTTTACTCACATAACATGTACCGCCCTACTCTCTAGTGGTGCTACACATGTTGCACTGGTTTCTAACGCCGCTATATGTACTGTACTATTCTGCTTCACTGTTTCCTACCTGTACTGCTCTTTATTTACACTTCATGTACCTCCCTGCTCTTGTCACAGTGTGATTGTGGGATAATAGATGTGCACCTTTACTGACCCTCGGGCTAGGGGTCCCTGGCTCTTCCTGTCCCTGGAATACCCCTGAAGGTGGAGATGCCTGGGCCTCGTTCCTTCCTATGCTGTTAAGTAGCACTAATCTGTACAGTGTATGAGGAACTACAAAACAAGATAGACAAGGCAGAAATGGAAGCATGATCACGCAGCACTCTCTCAGGGAAATATACAGAGGGAATATAAAGTGTTTAGCCCAAGAGGCAACAAAGCAATAAAAATGCTCTCTACCTGTACTATCTGTACTGTACTGCTCTCTGCCTGGACTAGGTGTCTCTTTGCATCACTATGGCTCCCTGGGCAGGTACAGTGAATCCAGGTCTACCCTTCATAGGTGCACAGCCCATGGGGGAATCGAGACAGCAAGTTCTTCTTGACCAGCCGGCGGGGGGGGGGGGGGGGACATCAATGACATAGGTGTGATTACAGTATTGGATGTAGGACTGGTCTCGGTGATGGAACATTCCACCAGATTAGCCCTCGCTAATCAGCATATGGTGGACGACGAGATACAGAGTAAATGGTTCTCACACACCCTCAGCCGTACAGTGGGGACACCAAGGACAGTTTTCAAATGCAAAAATAAAGCTGTAAAGTGCATTGGTGGCAGATCTGGAGACTCGGGGGACCAGAAAAGTTACCTTTAATGACCAAACATTTTACGTGTTCCGTTGGCACAGTTGTATGAGGGTTCTTTTTTTCAGGATGGATTGTATTTGTCAATAGCACAATTTTTTAGGTATATATAATTTATCACCCAACTATTTTTTTTGACTACTATAAACTTATTATGGGGAGAAATAATTACCGGTATTATTTTTATGTTTTACTACGTTTGCACCCAAAATTTACTTTTTCAATCACTCTTGATTCAATATTTTTATGGGAAAAACATACAAAAAAACATCAACTCTGCCATTATTTTTAATTTTTATTATCGCCAATTTCACTGAGGGGGGAAAAAATAAGTGGATAGTTTTAGTACAGGCACACATCGTTATGGGGAAGCCTGATTTTTATTTTTTACTTTTTAATACTTTAAATCAATTCTATTTTTTGGCTTACAGAGCTGTATCAGGGCTTCCTGTTCTTTTGCACAACGAGCAGCAGTTTTTACTGATACCATAGAACTGTTTGATGACTTTTTGGATGAACAAAAACAGCTATTCGGGCATTTTTGGGGGCTTTTTTGCAGCATATATCTTGCAGGAACGATCTCCCTCTGTAACATTCTTCAAATGCTGTGGTCACTAATGACAGCGGCATCTGGGGATTTACATTGCTGGGATCAGAGCTAGCGTATTTTTTTTTTTTAACACTTTCAAAGCCAGAAATCCTACTCCAGTCCATGACTGGAGTAGCATTTCTGGGGCAACACATGGAAGTGCAAGCCACTGAGATGAAGCACCGAATTCATTATGTGTTGTGCACGTCTTAATTAATTTGGCACCTTCTACTTCAAGACTGGATATTCGAGCGTTGAAGAATCGGTCCCATTGTAGATCAGTAGAGACATATGGAGAATCATGAAAGGAGCAGATTATGATTTTCCTTTTAAAGGCACAGGATGCATTTTACACTGGGGTAGACGCCAGATAAACAGCAGAACACGTACCCCTCTGAGATAACTCCAATGTGACAGATCTATAGGACAATTGTGGGGGGCTGTTTCCCTATTCGACACAGGAGAGTGAACCCCCCAAAGAGCCGGATGATTTCCCGATATCTATGGCTTCCATCCCTGCACACCACTTTGCAGACTTCACACATAAAAGGATATTTGTTTTGCTTTTTCCGCGTTTCCCAGTTCCATACAGATGTTCCCCATCATATCCAGGATCTCAAGGTTTTCGGGCTCCAGATCCAGGGCTCTCTGGCAGAAGAGCTGGGCCATCTCAAAGTTAAAGTTGTCCAGATACTCTTCAGTCTGAAATATAGAAGATGCAGATTGGGATTTATGCAAAATGATCAGACGAAAAAAAAAAAATCCTATAAAAATTACAGGGTTTTTCCAAATGGGCAGGTTATCACTATCCACTGGTTAGGTGATTGGCAGCTGAGCACTGGGGGTCTCACCGCTGGGACCTTCATGACCCTATGAAATCCTCAGCCATCTCCAGTAGCCCCATACTCAATAAATGGAGCGATGCTAGGCATGGGCGCATATCAGTAACACATTCTAGGAGCGATCGGACCCCCATCTCCAATGTAACCGAGCCTCGTTATCGCTGATGAGTGAGAACAATGATTTTTTTTTGATTAATGAATCTCTCACCCATCCACTGGAGAGTTGATAGACAAGACCGCCATTGATCACCAGATCGGGGGGATCCTTGACATCCAGCCGGCTAGGGCATAGAATGGAGCGCCGGTTGGGCACGCTGCTATCCAAAGGGAATGGCACCAAGGAAATCAGCCGAACTGGGGCCTAGTATTTTTGGAATTTGGGCCAAATAACAATCCATCACTTGAAGACCATTTCATGTTCACTCATGAGTCAAGGAGAGTTGAGGGAGTTTAAGGAGCAAGGTCAATATATCAGGCACACAAACTTATGTCTAAAAATTTGGCTAAAAAACTATGCCTTAAAGGAGTTGACTGGGCATCTTGTAATGATGAGATAGGTCATGAATATGAGATCGGGAGGAGAAGGTTCTGACATCTGGTCCCCCCACCGATGAGCTGTCATGGCTCCACATGCATACAGTGTACGGAGCGGAGCAGCATGGCTACTTTCAATGTGTAGCAGCCACTGCCGAGAACAGCAGATCAGCCCCAATTCCAGAGAACAGTGACGGTCCCCCGCCGATCAGATTTCGATGACCAAATCTTACAGTGAAGTGGCCCATTAGCAGCCACCGATGATGGGCTGCAGCGCTGCCGTGACCTAACAATGTCACACGAGCCCCAAAGCTGAGTATAGGCTGTTGTTATTGTACATGGAGCTATATAGCAATTGACAAGGGGCGGCCGAGTAGAGGACAACACCTTGTATAAAAAGTTATACATTTGTGCAAAAATTCTTTTAAGGGTCGAGAGTCGACACAATGGTCTCCAAGTCCCTTCTGATAGTCTTAAAAAGTTACACTGGTGTAATTAGCTTAAAAGGTGTCAGGTGCGACAATTAATAAATACGGAGTGTCGGAGTTGAAAAGGGTCCACTTAGGATATGGTGCAAATTACGGCATTTTGTTTTTTGTTTTTTTAATAAAACTACAATTTTTCATCATCATCATCATCATCATCATCATCATCATCATCATCATCATCCCACTAAAGCTCCATTTTCTGAGCCTCGCACACCCTTCTACCTTGACCCTAAGGAAGGTCAATGACACCGTCTATTGTGACCGGGTGACAGCTCTGCTCTTTAAGTGGTATGTGGCTGATAAAAGAAAGCAATAGATTAGATTCTATCTCACAGCAGATGGAAAGAAAAGATCCCAGGATTCTCCAGCTTCTATGTGTTACCTTTTCTAGTAATTGATGAATGGAGTATTTTTCGGCAGTTTTCTTCCTGGCCTTGTTCTGCATCCTATTTTTCATCCGATCTTGAGCCGACAAACCAGCGATGTCCTCTGCTAAAAGGGATCAAGACAACAATATAAAATGCCCCGTATGTAAATTAGGATATATACACGACATATCATTGGTGCAACCTGTGCGGCCGCAGAGGGGCCCAAGAGGTAAAAGGGCCACTACCTCCAAAGCAGGTGCAATTTTGCATTTTTTAGGAGCTCTTGGACTGCAAAGGGCCCACACATTGTTATTGCACAGGGGCCCTTTCCTCGCTGTGTCCGGCAGCGTACACTATATATACTGTGCAGCGATATCGGCTGCATTTATATCTCAGTTGTGATGTCCACAGAAGCTTTAGGGCTCAGGCTTAGCGTATTAATAGGGATCAATCCGCCAAAAGATTGTCATTTTGGCCTCTATTGGGCCAGTGTGCAATATAAAGTATGGCATAGGGCAGTGGACTGTGCAGGACGCCGCATGAGTATTCATAACCATCCATTTAAATCAATGATCGTCAGCAGGTTTTTGCTATGTAATATGATGTAGGGGCTGAGACCCTGATTCCAGCAATGTGTCACTTACTAGGCTGTGTATTGCTGTTTCACTTAAATCAGTGTTTTATCAGCAGGAGATTATCACTGCTGGACTAGGTGTCTCGTGCCCACTAGTACAACCACTCCCCATCACCGACTGGCAGATTTCTGCCTATGCACAGTGTACACAGAAGGCGGCCAGTCAGTGATGAAGGCAGGGTTATATACAAGTGAGCTATATACACACACACACACATTCTGAGCTCTGCAGCACAGAAAACTGATTGTATGAAAATGACAGCAAGCAGCCCACTAAATGACATGTCTCTGGAATCAGGGTCTCTGCCCCCAGATCATTCTGCTCATTGCAAAAAATAAAAATACCACATACATGTGTGGTCCATTTGATTTCTGTTTTCTAACTTTTTTTGACGTCTGAATGAGGCTAAACTGTCCTAGGGAGAGGGGGGATCTCTAAGGAGGAATCAGGAATGGAGGGTGGTCCCCACACATACTGTGCTGCAGGCAGGATCAGTCGTCTAGCTTATTATTATTATTATTTATTGTTATAGCGCCATTTATTCCATGGCGCTTTACAAGTGAGGAGGGGTATACATAATAAAAACAAGTACAATAATCTTAAACAATACAAGTCATAACTGGTACAGGAGGAGAGAGGACCCTGCCCGCAAGGGCTCACAATCTACAAGGGATGGGTGAGGATACAGTAGGTGAGGATAGAGCTGGTCATGCAGTGGTTTGGTGGATCGGTGGTTACTGCAGGTTGTAGGCTTGTCGGAAGAGGTGGGTCTTCAGGTTCTTTTTGAAGATTTCGATGGTGGGCGAGAGTCTGATGTGTTGTGGTAGAGGGTTCCAGAGTAGGGGGGATACGCGAGAGAAATCTTGTATACGATTGTGGGAAGAGGAGATAAGAGGGGAGTAGAGAAGGAGATCTTGTGAGGATCGGAGGTTGCGTGCAGGTAAGTACCGGGAGACGAGGTCACAGATGTATGGAGGAGACAGGTTGTGGATGGCTTTGTACGTCACGGTTAGGGTTTTGTACTGGAGTCTCTGGGCAATGGGGAGCCAGTGAAGGGATTGACAGAGGGGAGAGGCCAGGGAATAGCGGGGGGACAGGTGGATTAGTCGGGCAGCTGAGTTTAGAATAGATTGGAGGGGTGCGAGAGTGTTAGAGGGGAGGCCACAGAGCAGGAGGTTGCAGTAGTCAAGGCGAGAGATGATGAGGGCATGGACTAGGGTTTTTGCAGATTCTTGGATGAGGAATGAACGGATTCGTGAAATATTTTTGAGTTGAAGTCGGCAGGAAGTGGAAAGGGCTTGGATATGTGGTCAGCGACAAGGATTACCCCGAGGCAGCGAGCTTGTGGGACTGGGGAGAGTGGGCAGCCATTTACTGTAATGGTTAGGTTCGTTGGGGGGGTCGCGTGAGATGGGGGAAAGACGATGAATTCTGTTTTGTCCATGTTAAGTTTCAGAAATCTAGCGGAGAAGAAGGATGAAATAGCGGACAGACATTGAGGGACATTGAGCTCCAATCCATATGGATACTTCAGTAGGGATGTTCTTTATTTTAACATTTCTTACAACTTTTTATCAAAGTTGGTGCAACTTTTTCCATTCTGTAAATGTAGAAAACTTGCACAGTAGTTCTACAAACACCGAAGTGGCCGCTTAACCCTCGCCTCACAGCGCTGCCGCCAGAGCAAAGTAGAAGAATAGCTCCTGTAGCAGGATTTCCCCAGTATCACACCAACTCCCAAAGAGCAACCATTCACATGTCCATCAGCTGCTCTGCAACCTGCAGCTGGTATACAACTACAACTCCCAGCATGCCCTGTGGTGTCACCTGCACTCCGTCCTCTCCGCCTCCTCCCGGGCCTGCTGCTCTTCCTCTTGGCCTGTCCTCCCATAGATGCGGATGGTGGAGGGTAAAGCCCAGAGGTGGCAGCTGGTCTCTTCCTGCAGCACCATGTGCGCCATCAGCTGCGACGGCGCCTGAGAAGGGACAAACCTCCTCCATAGGCGAAGCTGCTGCTCTCTGTGCAGTCTGGAGGGACTCTCCTGATTATTTCCTTTGTTTCTTCCTGGGAAGATCAGTAATAAACCTTCCATCTGTAGCTGAGCAGTTATTATCTAGTTTGCATTATCTTGTATTTAGTTACACTAATTTTACATGCAATTATTTATTATTATCTTATCTTGTTTATTTATTTGATCTGTGCTCATAGAACACCTTTTATGGACCCGCAATCCTTTGATCACTTATATAATACTCGGTATTGCTGTATAAAGAGAAGTTAACGTTCTCATCTTTTTTTTTTTTTTTTGCACTTTTTCCCCCAGAGACGCCCGCATAGTGGCTCTCAGCCCCAATCATGTGCTCCGCCCCGTGCTGGAGGCTGCAGTGACGGCCGCAGCGCTGCACACCTGTATATATGGGAGTGTGAGCCGTGACGTCACGCCGCAGACAAGCGCTGAGTGACAGCAGGTTGTGTAACCATGGAGACAGCCACGCCTCTTGTCTGCGGTGACTTCCGCTTCCGGTGGGCTGTACCACTACCTGAGTCAGTGTGGAGCCGGGATGTGATTGCTGCGGTGCGGTGCGGTGCGGAGCGTGGTCCGGGCGGGGGTAGGTGTGATGTGAGCCGGCCAGGACCGCTCCACCTCCGAGCACAGAGCCGCTGGTGCTGCCCGGTGTGTGCCGGGACTGTCAGCTAACACATCAGACCCATGTACACGTCCCTATGGCAGCCATAGAAGCCCTGAGCACCAACATGCCGGCCCTGGGTCAGGTGTACTGGTGACGGCCTGGAGAGCTAGAAACCTAGTTATGCCAGAGCTAGGTGCTACAGTCACAGTGTGCTACTGTCAGGTGCCCCCCAATGTGTGCAGAGGATCGGGCCGCCTCCCTCCCTTCTCCCCTCCCATGCGGGGGTCTGGGCCGCCTCCCCCCCTCCTCTCCTCCCATGCGGGGTCCGGGCTGCCTCCCCCCTTCTCCCCTCCCATGCGGGGTCCGGGCTGCCTCCTCCCCTCCCATGCGGGGGTCCGGGCTGCCTCCCCCCCCCCCTCCTCCCCTCCCATGCGGGGGTCCGGGCTGCCTCCCCCCCCCTCCTCCCCTCCCATGCGGGGGTCCGGGCCGCCTCCCCCCCCCTTCTCCCCTCCCATGTGGGGGTCCGGGCCGCCTCCCCCCTTCTCCCCTCCCATGCGGGGTCCAGGCTGCCTCCCCCCTTCTCCCCTCCCATGCGGGGGTCCGGGCTGCCTCCCCCCTTCTCCCCTCCCATGCGGGGGTCCGGGCTGCCTCCCTTCTCCCCTCCCATGTGGGGGTCTGGGCCGCCTCCCCCCCTCTCCCCTCCCATGCGGGGGTCCGGGCTGCCTCCCTCCCTTCTCCCCTCCCATGTGGGGGTCCGGGCTGCCTCCCTTCTCCCCTCCCATGTGGGGGTCCGGGCCGCCTCCCTCCCTTCTCCCCTCCCATGTGGGGGTCCGGGCTGCCTACCCCCCTTCTCCCCTCCCATGTGGGGGTCCGGGCTGCCTACCCCCCTTCTCCCCTCCCATGTGGGGGTCCGGGCTGCCTACCCCCCTTCTCCCCTCCCATGCGGGGGTCCGGGCTGCCTACCCCCCTTCTCCCCTCCCATGTGGGGGTCCGGGCCGCCTCCCCCCCCTTCTCCCCTCCCATGCGGGGGTCTGGGCCGCCTCCCTCCCTCCCTTCTCCCCTCCCAGGCGGGGGACCGGGCTGCCTTCTCCCTTCCCAGGCGGGGGTCCGGGCTGCCTCTCTCCCTTCTCCCTTCCCATGCGGGGGTCCGGGCTGCCTCTCTCCCTTCTCCCTTCCCATGCGGGGGTCCGGGCTGCCTCTCTCCCCTCCCATGCGGGGGTCCGGGCCGCCTCCCTCCCTTCTCCCCTCCCATGCGGGGGTCCGGCCCGCCTCCCTCCCTTCTCCCCTCCCATGCGGGGGTCCGGGCCGCCTCCCTCCCTTCTCCCCTCCCATGCCGGAGTCCGGCCTGCCTCCCCCCTTCTCCCCTCCCATGCGGGGGTCCGGGCCGCCTCCCCCCTTCTCCCCTCCCATGCGGGGGTCTGGGCTGCCTCCCTCCCTTCTCCCTTCCAATGCGGGGGTCCGGGCTGCCTCCCCCCTTCTCCCCTCCGGGGGTCCGGGCTGCCTCCCCCCTTCTCCCCTCCCATGCAGGGGGCCGAGCAGCCTCCCTCACTTCTCCCCTCCTGTGCGGGGGGGGGGCAGGCTTACCTGTATCAATTGCACCTGTTTGATCTCGTTATCTGTATAACAGACACAAAATTGTAGACCTGCACAAGGCAGGGATGGGCTAGAGGACAACAGGCAAGCAGCTTGGTGAGAAGGCAACGACTGTTGGCACAATTATTAGAAAATAGAAGAAACACAAGATGACAGTCAATCTTCCTCGGTCTGGGGCTCCATGCAAGATCTCGTGGGTTAAGGATGATTCTGAGAGAGGCCAGGAATCAGCCCAGAAGTACCTGGAAGAACATGGTCAATGGCCTGAAGAGAGCTAGGACCACAGTCTCAAACATTACCGTTAGTGACCAGGGCTGTGGAGACGGTAAGCCAAACCACCGACTCCACAGCACTGGTCACTACTGAGCATGTACGTAAAGTGCAGCACAGTTTCATCTTAACTAAAGGCCTAGATCCTTAGATCAAGGTCAGACATTTATAGGACATTTTATAACTTTCCCAAATTATGAAAACATTACAGCACCTCCTGCATTGTACTACTGCATCCAATTTATTATATATTTTTGGAGTCGGTCCATTTTTCTAATTCCACTAAAATGGACACCAACTCCGACTTCATAGCCCTGTTAGTGACAGAGTACGCTGTCATGAATTCTAATCCTGCAGGACACGCAAGGTCCTCCTGCTCACCAGCACATGTCCAGGCCCGTTTGAAGTTCACCAATGACTATGGATGATCCAGAGGAGGCATGGGAGAAGGTCATATGCTCAGAAGAGAGCAAAACAGAACTTTTTGGTATCAACTTTATTGCTGTATTTGGAGAAGGAAGAAGGATGAGTACAACACAAAGAACACTGCCAACTGTGAAGCATGGTGGGGGAAACATCATGCATTACTTTGGGGGATGCTTTTCTGCAAAGGGGACTGGATGACTGCACAGTATTGAAGGGAGGATGGATGGGGTCATGTATCGTAAGATTTTGGCCAACAACCTCCTTCCCTCAGTAAGAGCATTGAAGATGGGTCTTCTAGCATGACAATGACCCGAAACATAAATTTAGGGCAACTAAGGAGTGGCTCCGTAAGAAGCATTTCAAGGTCCCGGAGTGTCCAAGCCAGTCTCCAGACCTGAACCCAATGGAGAGACACAAAACTCAATGTTCCCCATCGACAGACCTGAAACCTAGAAGATCCGTATGGAGGAGGGGGCCAAAATCCCTGCTGCACTGTGTGCAAACTTGGTAAAGAACTACAGGAAACGTCTGACCTCTGTAATTGCAAACAAAGGTTTCTGGACCAAATATTAAGTTCTGTTTTTCTATTGTATCAAATACTTATTTCATGCAATAAAATGCAAATTAATTATGTAAAAATCACACAATGTGATCTTCCAGTTTTTATTTTTAGATTCTGTCTGACAGGTGAAGTGTACCTGCAATAATAATTACACACCTCTCCATTCTTTGTAGGTGGGAAAACTTACAAAATCATCAATATATCAAATATTTATTTTCCCAACTATACTTGTGACCCAAGCTCCATTCAGGTGGAACTCTGCAGTGTCCCATTGTTGGGATCAGTGGGGGATTTTGCATAGAAAAGACAGACACCACTTGTCCATTTAAGTCGATGGGACCCCCAAAAAAATGACAGCTCACAGAGCAGTTGTTAGGAGACGCATCCATTGGCCGAGTACTACAACCCTCATCATATTGGTTGCCATCCGAATATATAAAATGGAAAGTGCTGCGGAATATGTTGGCGCTATAGAAATATAATTATTATTATTATAAATGTCCTTTTATTCACTCTTAGGATCTGGTGCTGAATTTCGGCTCTTACTTGGAGCGACGTTGAGAGATTTCATGTTGAAAAGATCGAAACCTTGGCAGCATCTTTACTCTGAAAGGGAAGAGACGTTCAAGGGTCCATGATGTCGGAGTCTAATAAAGAGCTGGTGAATCTGGTGTGGGGAGAGAAAAATGGTAAAGGCCTGGTGGACTCCATCTTCAGCCGGTGGACCCAAGGTGAGCGGTATGAATGTGCGAGATGAAGGAGCAGCTTTTGTAAATCTATTGAAGGGCCTCGATCCATCCTGGATTCAGTACTATATTAGGTTTTAAGCTTCCTTTTTATGCTCCTTTAAACTGTCCACTGCTTGGCCAGCTGCTGCCTGGCGCTGAGCGCTGCTTGGCTTATTGCTTAGCATCATTCCCAGTGACTCCTCTAATATAACACCAGCCTCCCCTCATGTTACTGGAACTTGCAGTCTTATTTGTCATTATACTATTTCTTTTAAGGATTTGTCTTCAGTGACTCAGAACCGACGGCTTTGGAGCAATTTGAAGGCGGTCCGTGTGCAGTAATTGCACCCGTGCAGGTAAGATGTATTAATTATTTAACAGCTTTGGCTTTATTTATAGGGGTTTCCTGACTATTTATGGCTCAGTCAGGCTAAGCTTTTTTTTTTTTTTTTTTTTGCAATGCAAGGGGTTGACAGCTCTGTGCAGTCATGTGATTGATGATGATGAAAGCAGGAGGGGCTGTCTTTAAGGACTCGTTCTCTATAGCAATGGAAGGGGCAGATGGGAGGATTTGGGGACTGTTCATTGATTGATTCATTTGTTAAGCCCCCGAGATAAACCGCTGCCAGAGCAGTCTGATAGCAGCTCTCTCATAGAGAAGACCGGAACCCCTCGGGTGGGCATTCTTGTGTAAGGGGGCTTCGGAAGAGATTGTTTGGCCAAACACATGTCTAATGTGTATGAGGGTCTGAATTCCAACCTCCATCCCGGAAGAAACGCAGCAGAACAAGCTGCACAATCAGAAACAAGGAATGCACTGGGATAAGTGTGTGACGTGATACCACACATCTGTAAGGAGTTAGGATCAGTATGGGACTTCTCTTTTTTTAAAATAAAGGTCCCTGGATAATCCCTTTAAAGGGAATCTGTCAGCATTTAATCTGGGAGCAGCATAGTGTAGGGGCAATGCCCCTGTTTCCAGCGGCGATGTATCATTTACTAGCCCATGTGCTGTTCCAATACAATCGGTGTTTTATCAGCAGGAGATTATCAGCACAGGACTAGGTGTCTTGTGCCAGGTAGTCCAACTAATCTGTATAACCCTGCCCCCAATTGGTAGCTTCCTGTGTACACTCTCTACAAACTGCCAATCATAGGTGTGGGTGGGGTAATACAGGGCTCCACATTCTGACCACTGCTACATCTACACCAGAGAAGTGGGATTTTATAGAAACTGCACCATGAAGTCAAGTAAGTGACACATCACTTGAATCAGGGTCTCTGCCCCTACATCATGCTGCTGATTTCCTTAGCAAAAGGCTGCCCATAGATTCCATTTAATGGTTTATGGTGGGAAAACCCTTTGAGAGCATAAGACCTAGTAACTATAATCCGCCATATTTTGAGGGTATTTAGTCAGATTTGTTTTGGTGGTCTTGAAATTTCATTTTTCTTTTCTTCCTATAGGCCTTTTTGCTAAAAAATCTACTTTTCACTTCAGAGAAGTCTCACTGGAGAACTTGTCAAGGTAAATTCCCTCCCCATGAAGCGAGCGAATGTCAAAGTATTTCCATAAAACCAGAAGTTTATTTACTACTGAGTATAACGAGGTGAAGACATTCAGGGTGTTGGTTCTTGTGACGTCGTCTTCTCCTTGGTTCTACGCAATGCAAGGTTTTCACAGAGATCTGGCTACACAAGTTTATTGGACGATGCTGCCTGGCGGCCCCCCACTATAAGCTTCAGGGTTGTTAGTCAGTGAATCCCTCGTTAACGACTTGTCAGAGATGACGCTCCTGAGAGATGAGAGATGGCCTCAACCTGACATTGAGCTGACGGCAGAGAAGAAGGAAGCGGTTTGACAGCTCTCATACGCTGGCCCCATGAAGCTTGTGCGGGGACATACAATAATAATCAGGTCCCATAGAAGGTTTTGGGGCCTCATTACTGTTGTATACATCTTGGCAATTATCTGCAGCCATGATAAAACTATTTACTTGGGGTCTTGACATAGCAGATGTAATTCACAGTGCATCAGCCATTGTCATTGGAGCAATATTAAATTTCTTATTGGGGTCTCCAGAGCAGAGAGGTAGTCTTTTAAAGGTAAAAATAAAGTGATGACCTATGAACCACTACCCTCTATCCCCACGATCTTTAGAAGGAGCCATCGCTCCTTCCACTTCCTCTAAAGTTGGTCCAGTTTATTTAAAGGGGCCATGGGTGTCGCTGCTTGAGGAAACGCACCATCCTCAAGTTTAAGGAGGGCCCCAGAGATCAGACCCTCACTGATTACAAAGTGACGGCATGTCCTAGAATTGGGCTGAAGGATTCTCTGCCGTGGTCCGATGTCCAGGATTGGGTAGACCTCCTGCGGTGTACGCCACAGAAATGAACACTTTCCTGGTCCGGCTGTCATGGAGGACCAGACCGGGGCAGTGTGAATCTTTTTGCTCAGCTCTGGCCATCACTTACATGATGGGATTACCCCTGTAGCAGTAGAGTAAGTCCAGGAACACACTTAGGTTTATTACCATGTGCTCATCTTTATGATCTTTTCTTTGCTTTTGTCTTTCGTGTTTTGCAGAAGATGATCAGAAGGACTTCTTATGTCAAACGTTCTGTGACATTCTGGAAATGACCGGCATGAATAATGCCAGCTCGTACTGCCTGACTACCTGGCAGAAAGGGAAAACCACTCCGACGCCAGAAAGGGATCTCCCCGCAGAGAGCAGCCAGCCCGGAGATCAGCCCAGTAAGCGTCTTCCTGTGACAGCCGTTCGGTCTTCTTCACACCCTGTCCTGACCTTTTCCACATAGCGGTCATCAGATCTCATCTTTGGCACGTTCTCCGACAGGGCAGTGAATTGTCTTTACATGAGCCACGTACATGGCTATTATACATCGCAACTAAATTCCTTTTTTTAAAAAACTACTTTTTTTCTGACTACAGAGGTTTGAAGGATTAGGATTGCTGTAGGTTTGACCCACTCCCTCCTCCTCCACCCCGGGCCCTGAAAAATGCACATGATTACTAGGGGTCTGACATTAGGGACCCCACAATCTGAGATTGGAAGGGCTGCAGTGCTGCTATTTTCCTTAGCAAGTGTCCAGTGCAGAAAATAGTGAAAGCGATGCATTGCTGCAGCCCCGTCATGCTCACGATCAGGGCGATCCCAAAGATTGACCCACCAGCAATCATTGATGAGCAAACATTCTTGGGTACCATGTTATTCGAGTATCTTGGGCGTGCTCCAATAATATGTTTGTCCCTGCGGCTGCATGTATTGTGGCTGTGTTAGGCTAACCCCTGCATGTGTTGCGGTGGTCAGACAGCCACGAGACCTGCAGCTGCGGAGTCTCTAACATATTATTGGAGCACACTCGGATAACACGCTCGCTCCTCACTAGTTACACTGCCTTATGACATCACTTAGGCTTTTGTACTGATTGTGTACAGACTGGGATTTCTGCACCGGCCACCAGTATCCTGACCTGATCTTACCATCCTCCTATATACTTATGGGACTGTTTAGTTTCTTTTAGGAGACCGGAGACTGGTCTAGAATTCACGGTCCTTTCACAAATTGTGAACACTGTTCTTGTGAAGCCGGCCTATCTGAGATGGGCATACTCCTTTAACCGTGCAAAATAATTCTGCCTGCATAGCTGCCGCTCCGTCATACTATTGGGTGTCCATTCCGATTGAGTCACACACATTAAATGTATATCAACCGATTTTCTCCTTCGCCTCATTGGGGGACACAGGACCATGGGTTATGCTGCTGTCACTAGGAGGCTGACACTAAGCTGAGACAAAAAAAGGTTAGCTCCTCCCCTGCAGTATACACCCTCGTACTGGCTTCCAGACACCCAGTTCAAGCTTAGTGTCCGTAGGAGGCACACTGATTTTTATTCTCACGGATTTTTTCTTTTTAATCCATTCCGGACGAAGGGGGCGACGGATTCTTTCGAGGTCCGATCGCCCCCGAACCAACAACAGGCGAGCACGGGAGTTTCACCTCTCCGTATCCTCTCCTGCGACGTGGGAGCCACTGCCTGAGCTGACCATTTTTGGGCAACGGTTTTTTCCCTAAAAGGGGCGCCGATCTCCCCATGTTGTACAGAGGAGCACTGGTGTTTTACCTCCAGTATCCTCCTCTGCAGCCAGGCCTTTTTATTGCCGGACATCTGCCCTGTCCACCAGGTTCTACCCTCGGCTGTACAGTGGCCCTATCCCCGTGGCGTCCGCGCAGACCACACTGCATCACCAATGTTCCGTGTGACTCAGGTGGTGGACGGTTCCTCTCCACTCCCCTATCTGGGGCTGGTGGATGGAGGCTTCCCATCCCCTGCACCGTCCCAGCCATCCTAAGGCTCCTCTCACCTCCTCGGGTAAGTGTCTCGTGGGGGATGGGGGGGGTCGCCGGCGGTCCGGAGGGCTCCTCCTAAGCAGGGCACATTAGGGGCTGTAGCGCCTATAACGTCGGCACTTTGCGGCCGCGCGCCGGGCCGAGGCCGCAAATTTAGCTCCCGGCTTCGGCCTAGCCGCTGGTCGCTGCCGATAGGCTCCGCCCACTCCTGCGCGTCATCGGCGGCGCCGCCCCTGGTCCCTGGCGCTTCTCGCAGCCGACGAGATCTCCTTCCTGATCTCGGTGGCCATCTTCAACTACATGCTGCAGCTCCTGCTCGGACGCACCTCGGTGTCACAGCGCCCACGTGCAGCCAGTTTCCTATCTCAGGCTTCTCAGTTCGGCTTCCCAGGACAGCGGGACACAGGACCGGGGTAAGGAGACATCGTCAGCTTCTTCCCTGCAGCGTCTCCCTCTGCTTCCCAGGCCAGTTTATAGTCCCTGTGGCCTCTTTCTGCATTAGAATCATGTCGCAGTCAAGGTCTAAAAAACTATCTAAAGTACATACGACCTTTTTTTCCTGCGTGTACCTCCTGCCAGGCCCCACTTCCTAAGCCTCAAAGTTCTCCCCTCTGCTCTGCCTGCGATGCCCCATGTGCCCAGGAGCCCTCCACCGCCACCGACTCTGGCGTACCTAGCCCCCCCCCCCCCCCCCCGTGGGTCGCTTCACTCTCGCAGTCCGTGGATTTTTTAGCCAACGCCATCAAATCCATTCAAAAATCCTCCCGGGGTTCGGGGTAATCCGCTACAGGCGTTAGGAGATCCCTTCATAGCAGGGGAATCGTCAGCCAGCAGGGGCCGCTCTCCACTTAAAGAGGCTCGGTCATCCAGAAAACGGATTCGCACTACCTCTCCTGAGCGCTCTCCTCGCCGCTCAGACTCTGCCAGCTCCACCTCTCGCTCACCCTCTTTGGGGGCTCACAGCGTTCACGACTCTGAACATGAGTCCGAGGTATCATTGGACCCGGAGGCTCCGGAGTTCAGAGCTACGGTTGACTCCCTCATTGTAGCTGTCAATCACACACTTAAGGTGGATGATGACGCTAATTCCGCTCCGGAACACGCGGTCTCTTTTACCAGATCCAAACGTTCCCACAAATCTTTCGCCTCTCATCCAGCTTTTCTGGATATAGTCAGGCGTCACAGGGAGCATCCAGATAAGCGTTTCACGGGTAAGAAGGACCCGGTATCAAAGTATCCCTTTTCAGCGGATCTCGTGAAAGACTGGACGGATCCCCCTTTAGTAGATCCGCCGGTCTCACGCCTAGCTTCCAAAACGCTTCTTTCAGTTCCGGAGGGCGCTTCAATTAAGAGTCCCACTGAACGCCAGCTAGACTCTCTAGCTCGTTCAGTGTATGAAGCCTCTGGCTCTTCCCTGGCCCCCTCCTTCGCCGCGGCTTGGGTGACCAAGGCTATGGTTTCCTGGGCGGATGCTCTAGCGAAATCCATTAATGAACAGGACCTCCCGTCTGAGATGGCAGACCTAGCCAAGCAGTTAGCCATGGCTAGCGATTACGTGATGTTCGCTTCCCTCGACGCGGCGAATTGCGCAGCATCGGCGGCTTCCAACGCCATTGCTATCAGAAGGGCTCTTTGGCTCAGGGAGTGGCGCGCAGACTCCTCCTCTAAGAAATCTCTGATCTCCCTCCCTTTTCAAAGCAGGCGTCTTTTCGGCGAAAAGCTTGACCAGCTTATTTCCGACGCCACAGGGGGAAAGAGCAAGTTCCTTCCCCAACAGAGGCCCAAGGCGGCTTTCCAGCGCCAGCCTTACTTTCGTTTTCGGCCTTTTCGTACCAGCCCAGCCTGGTCCAATCCCTCCGGGCTTTCCAGATCAGACCGTTCCTCTCGCACTGACAGAGACACTCGTCCCTCCTTCAGGCCGAATCCTTCCTGGCGCGGGAAACCGAGGCAGCCCAGAACCCGAGGTTCCAGACCTCCCAGATTCCCGTCTCAATGACTCGGGAACGGTGCCAGTCGATACCATCAGAATAGGAGGACACCTACTCTTTTTTCAGCAAGCCTGGCTCTCCGTCGTGCACGACGAATGGGTCAGGGATCTGGTATCGTCTGGCTACAAGATAGAGTTCTCCTCTCCTCCTCCAACTCGGTTTTTCCCCTCTCGTCTTCCCAGTTCGGCAACTCAGACTCGCGCCCTTCTTTGCGCCATTCACATCCTCCGCCAGAGCGGGGTCATTGTCCCGGTCCCGGAACACGAGAGGTTCAAAGGTTTCTACTCAAACCTCTTAGTCGTGCCAAAGAAGGACGGAAAAGTGCGGCCCATTCTGGATCTGAAGCTCCTGAACAAGTGCGTAAGAGTCTGGCACTTCAGGATGGAATCGCTCAGATCGGTCATCTCTTCGATGGAAAGAGGGGAATTTCTGGCCTCGATAGACATCAAAGATGCCTATCTTCACATCCCGATTTTCCCGTCTCATCAGAGGTTCCTCCGCTTTGCCATTCTGGAGGATCACTTCCAGTTCACGGCCTTACCCTTCGGTCTCGCCACGGCGCCCAGGGTATTTACCAAGGTCATGGTGGCTGTCATGGCCATCCTTCATTCTCGAGGAGTCGTCGTGTTACCTTACTTAGACGATCTCCTCATAAAGGGCCCGTCTTTTCAAGCCTGCGAGTCCAGCGTCCACATTACCCTGGATTCTCTTTCGCGCCTAGGTTGGTTGATCAACTGGGACAAGTCCTCTCCCGTTCCTGCCCGTCGGATCTCCTTTCTGGGAATGATCCTGGACGCTTCGAGGGGGCTGGTCTTGCTTCCTCGGTCCAAGGCCCAAGCACTTCAGCAAGGAGCCCAAACGCTCTGTCATCCTCGCCCGCGAACCATTCGGTTCGCCATGAAGATCCTGGGAAAGATGGTTGCAGCAATCGAAGCAGTTCCTTTTGCTCAACTCCATCTCCGTCCCTTGCAACAGGCTTTGCTGGACAACTGGGACAGGAGTATCTCTTCTCTCGACCGCCCTTGTCCCCTGTCCCCGCGGGTCAGACAATCTCTCGTATGGTGGACCCTGGGCCCATCTCTTCTCCGGGGGAAGTCCTTCCTCCCGATCCGCTGGTTAGTGGTAACTACCGACGCCAGTCTTCTTGGCTGGGGGGCGGTGTTCCTCCACCACTCTGCCCAGGGCCTCTGGACAGTTCGGGAATCCAAACTCCCCATCAACATCCTGGGGATTCGTGCTATCAGACTTGCTCTGAGTCGCTTTCACCCCCTGCTCGCGGGTCACCCAGTACGAGTCCAATCCGACAACGTCACGGCGGTGGCTTACATCAACCACCAGGGGGGTACCCGCAGCAGGGCGGCGATGCAGGAAGTCTCCCTCATCCTTCGTTGGGCCGAAACCAACCATTCCATCATCTCTGCGGTGTACATTCCGGGAGTCGAGAATTGGGCGGCGGACTTCCTCAGCCGCCAGGGCCTTGCCTCGGGGGAGTGGGAACTCCACCCAGAGGTTTTTCACCAGATCTGTCTTCGCTGGGGGACCCCGGACGTGGATCTGATGGCGTCCAGATTGAACGCCAAAGTCCACAACTTCATTGCTCGATCTCAGGATCCCCAGGCCATAGGAGTGGACGCGCTGATTTCTCCGTGGCATCATTTTCAGCTCCCATACGTGTTCCCTCCCCTTCCCTTACTGCCGAAGGTGATCCGAAAGATCAAGACGGAGGGAGTTCCAGTCATTCTGGTCGCCCCAGACTGGCCTCGTCGCGCTTGGTACGCGGAGCTCGTTCAGCTCGTAGCCGACGTTCCCTTGCGGTTGCCAGACCGCCCAGACCTGCTTCGCCAAGGACCGATTTACCATCAGAGCTCAGGGGCCCTACGTTTAACGGCGTGGCTGTTGAAACCTGGGTTCTAACTCGTGCCGGTTTCTCTCAGCAGGTCATCCCCACCATGTTAAGTGCTCGCAAGGCGTCTTCCGCCTCCATCTACCACCGCGTCTGGAAATCCTTCTTCTCATGGTGTAGGCTCCGGGGTCTCCCTCCTCTTGTTTTCTCTATCCCTTGCATCTTGAATTTCCTTCAGGCTGGTCTGGACTCCGGTTTGGCCCTGAGTTCCCTCAAAGGTCAGATCTCAGCGTTATCCGTACTTTTCCAGCGTAGGATCGCCACCAACCTTCAGGTCAAGACTTTCATCCAGGGAGTCTCCCATGTGGTTCCTCCCTACAGGATGCCGCTGGAGACCTGGGATCTCAACTTGGTCCTAGGGGTCCTTCAGGAACCTCCGTTCGAACCCCTTCAAGACGTTCCGCTCTCGGTCCTCTCTTGGAAGGTTGCCTTCCTGGTAGCGGTGACGTCCATCAGAAGGGTTTCAGAGCTCGCCGCTTTATCCTGCCAGGCTCCTTTCCTTGCCTTTCATCAGGACAAGGTAGTCCTACGTCCTTCTCCGGCGTTTCTTCCAAAGGTGGTCTCTTCTTTCCACCTCAATGAGGACATCATTCTTCCCTCCTTTTGCCCACAGCCCAAACAGAGTCGAGAAGGCTCTCCATACTCAGGACGTGGTTAGGGCCCTCAGGAGGTACATCTCCAGAACGGCTCACTTCAGAAAATCGGACGCCCTTTTCGTGCTCCCGGAGGGTCACAGAAAGGGTTTGGCTGCGTCTAAATCCACGATAGCCAGATGGATTCGATCTGCTATCCAGGAATCCTATCGGGTCAGAGGCAGTCCTATCCCGGCGGGGATTAGAGCTCATTCCACTCGGTCGATGGGTGCTTCCTGGGCCATCCGGCACCAGGCTACAGCGGAGCAGGTTTGCAAGGCCGCAACGTGGTCTAGCCTGCATACTTTCACGAAACATTACAATGTCCACATTCACTCCTCTGCGGACGCGGCCCTTGGCAGGCGTATCCTGCAAGCGGCCGTTGCGCACCTGTAGTCAGATGGTACACGGAGGTATTTGGTTGTGTTGTTTCCCTCCCAGGGACTGCTTTGGGACGTCCCATGGTCCTGTGTCCCCCAATGAGGCGAAGGAGAAATAGGGATTTTTCCAGGACGTCCCTCCTGACAGCACCCAGGAGGACGTCCTCCTCCTCCTTGCTGGGACAGGAACACACGAGAGTTCAAATATCCGGTACCTCCCACCGATCCTCAGTGTTTTTCCTGTCCCTGCATGGAGGGACACACGTAGAGAAGCAGCACATGCTTACCGAGCTCAGGGGGATCGAGCGGTTTTCCAATCCTTTCCCCTGTCAAGCAGCTCAGGGTCGAAACTCCCCGGAGGGGAGTCCCTCTACCCCAGAGGCCCGGAGTGGACGATACTCCGGGATTGAACCGCTCCTCCCGGTGGGGAGGCTCTCGGTTCAGGACGCAGCAGGATCCGGCCTCCGTTCTGCAGACCATGCAGTCACGGAGAGATTACAGACAGGGAGGCTTCCGGGTGTAAGGTAGCCGCGTCACTTCCGGTATCGGCAGAGCCGGCGGAACGTCACTTCCGGTGGCGTTCGCTTCAGCGGGGAGGCAGACGCTCCATATGGGAGCACACTGTACAGAGCGGTCGCTACGTTCTTTGCATCCAGCATCTGCAGTGGCCACACTGTCTGCCAGGATCGCTGCCAGGAGCGACGATGGAAGATAGAATCGACGAGGAGAGGGTAAGACTGCCTGGAGCAGTACAACCTAAGCCCCGTAACCTCCTCATATTTCCCCGCCTATTACTCCCTATCTTACATCTCCTAGGATAAGGGAAACTCAGCTGTTCCCACTGTTACAGCTAAAAGATCGGGAAAAGCTAATATGAAGAGCGCCAGATGTCCTTTATGTCATGCTAAACTCCCAGAAGCCTATAACAAAACCCTCTGTGCCTCATGTACCTCCAAGGTCATGAAAGATGAGCAGACAACCCTGTTTTCCGAGATGAGATCCCTTATAAGGGAAGAAGTACAGGCCTCTATATCCAGCCTGTCGCAGTCTCGGCCCGCCAGTCCCATACCCGGTCGTAAGCGTCCCAGGCGGGAGGAAATACAGGGGGAACCTGATTATTCATCAGAGGAAGATTCCGAGCTCAGGGATTCGCTCGCAGAGGAAGAAGGTGAAATAGTGGAGAATCAGGAATTAGCCAGGAAGTATCTATTTCAATCTGAAGAAACAGATGGTCTCGTACATGCTGTTAGAAGTACTATGCAGATAGAAGACACATCTAAACCTCAGTCCAGACAGGACTTGATGTTCGGGGGTCTAGTGGCACGAAATTTGACTGTATTTCCTATAAGTGAACATATCAAGGCCATGATCCTAGAGGAGTGGAAGGAGGCCGAACGCCGTTTGGTACTATCCCGCGACTTTAAAAATCGATTACCATTTGACTCTGAGGAAGCCAAGCTATGGGACGAGGTCCCTAAAATCGACGTCCCGGTTGCGAAGGTCACCAAGAAGACTGCTATACCCTTCGAGGACTCCTCTAGCCTTCGTGACCCAATGGACAGGAAGGCCGATATATTACTTAAGAGGGCTTGGGAATCTTCCGCAGCCCTGATCAAAACAAACATTGCAGCCACTTCGGTGGCAAGGTCAATGTACATATGGATGGGGCAGCTGGAAGAGCAGCTATCCAATAAGACACCTAGAGCAGATATACTAAATTCCCTTCCTTTAATGAAATCGGCAACGGCCTTCTTGTCAGATATGACAGCGGAATCAGTTAGATTTGCAGCTCGTAATAGTTCCTTATCTAATGCAGCTAGGCGAGCTGTGTGGTTGAGGTCATGGTCTGGCGACAACGCCTCTAAATCCAAACTCTGCTCTATTCCATTCTCGGGACAGAGAGTGTTTGGACCTACTTTAGACACTATCCTTGAATCAGCCAGTGATAAAAAGAAAGGATTTCCTGAGGACAAAAATAAGCGTCCTCAGTCCTTTCGGAGAGGCTTCTTCTTTCCCAAGAAACAGTTTGAGCCTAAAGGTCAGGGTCGGGCCAGTAGAGGATCCTTCAGAGGCTCCCGTGGACAGAGCTACAGGAACAGAGGTTCCTTCTTTAACCCTGCATACAAGAATAAATCACTATGACGCCACAGGCATCGGGGGGAGGCTTCGGAGGTTCGCAGAAAACTGGGCTCAGATCACTCAGAATCAGTGGGTTCTCAGCATTGTCTCCAGGGGATACAACATAGAACTCTACGCTCCTCCCCCAGAAAGGTATATTACACCAACTATCGTCACTGCAGATTCAGCTATTCTAAAAGACTTACAAAACATGCTCAGAACCGAAGTAATCATTCCGGTCCCTCACTCAGAGATAGGAACGGGTCACTACTCCTCCCTATTCACTATCTCACGGCCATCGGGCGACACTCGCACGATCATAAACTTAAAGCCGTTAAATGTCTGGGTAAGATACAAAAGGTTTCGCATGGAGTCTATCCGCTCAGCGATTCAGCTAATAAATCAGAACGCGGTCATGTGTACCATCGATCTAAAGCGGGCTTATTACCAGGTCCCAATACATCCCATGTCTCAAAACCTGCTAAGGTTCGCAGTAAAACTACCAACCCGGACCTGCCACTTCCAATTTCAAGGCCTTCCCTTCGGGCTGGCCTCTGCTCCGCGCATCTTTACGAAGCTTGTATCAGAAATGGTGGCATTTCTGAGAAGACAAGGAATCATAATAATCCCGTACCTGGACGATTTCCTTTTAGTAGCAGATTCAGTGGAGATCTTGGAAGTTCACAGAAATCAAACGATAGCAACGATGGAACACCTAGGCTGGGTAATAAATCGGCAGAAGTCCAGCCTTCTTCCAGACCAAAGAGTAACCTACCTAGGGGTGCTTTTGGACTCCAATCGCAGAATATCCTGCTTACCGGAGGGCAAAAGAAGAATAATTCAAGATCGAGTCAAGTACCTACTGGAGCATCGAGCTTCTATAAGGATGGCTATGCAGGTCCTCGGCCTTATGACAGCTTGCATCCCATGTGTAAGGTGGGCTCAGGCACACTCAAGACGTCTGCAACGACAAATCCTGTCGGTTTGGGATCGCCGAAAATCTTCACTAGAGGCTACATTGAGGCTGACGGGTCCAACTCGAAGATCTCTCCATTGGTGGACTCGCACAAAAAACCTAGAAGTGGGCGTTCTATGGATCTCCTCACCTTATGTAGTTATCACTACAGACGCCAGTGCATGGGGTTGGGGAGCTCATCTACAGGGCAGAATCTTGCAAGGCAAGTGGCTAGAAAGCATAAGGAACAGATCATCAAATTTCAAAGAGCTGTACGCTGTATGGCAGGCGTTAAAACACAATCGCCCTTTCCTACTAAACCAGCACATAAGAATTTTCTCCGACAATGTAACGACAGTCTCATTCCTGAATCATCAGGGAGGACCAAGATATCAACCTCTGCAAGATTTAGCAGAAGAAATCTTCAGCTGGGCCGAAGACACGATACTCTCCCTAAAAGCTATCCACCTAGAAGGTTCTCAGAACATAGTAGCAGACTACTTAAGCAGACAAAAGTTGTGTCCAACAGAGTGGGAACTGGACCAGAACATATTTCGGCAACTATGCTTTCGTTGGGGAACTCCCAGCATCGACCTCTTCGCAAGCAGAAGGAACTCGAAGACTCCAAGATTCTTCTCTCTGAACCCATCGGATTTTCCAGAAGGGGTAGATGCTCTGAGTCAGAAATGGAACCATTCCCTCTCATACGCCTTCCCACCATTGGCGTTAATTCCAGCTGTCCTTCGGAAGATCAAGGAGGATCAGACAACGGTCATCTTAGTAGTTCCGTATTGGCCAAAGAGGAGTTGGTTTCCAGTGCTGGGAACACTAGCAATGGACAACCCAGTCATTCTGCCTGCCAGCGGAAGAGTCATCCACCAAGGTCCAGTCTATCACCCAGATCCAAGCAGACTCTGTCTTTCAGCCTGGATCCTGAGAGGATCATCCTGAAGTCCAAAGGCCTATCAGACCAAGTCATATCTACTATACAAAGCAGCAGGAAACCAGTTACATCAGCCATATACCAGAAGATTTGGAAACGTTTTTGTTCAGAAAGTGGCAGGTCCGATGTTGCATCAGGCTCACCGAACATTCCGGTTATCTTGGACTTTCTGCAGAAAGGGTTCAACTCGGGGCTTCGACCTAGCACATTAAAAGTACAAGTGTCAGCGTTAAGTTCTTATCTAGACTACCCCTTAGCATCACACCCATGGATAATACGCTTTATTCGGGCCACCCAGAGAATGCGTCCCACCATCCGGCACTTGTCCCCAGCCTGGGACCTTAACCTTGTTCTTAGAGCACTATGTAAAGGTATTTACACTCCGGGTGATGATATGCCGATAGCTACTCGCACTCGGAAAATGGCCTTCTTGGTTGCGATCACCACGGCTAAAAGAATTGGAGAAATTCAGGCGTTATGTATCAGAGATCCCTACCTACAAATCAGGGAGGATAGCCTAATACTGAAATTAGACCCAGCTTTTGTACCAAAGGTAGCTTCCACAAAAAATAGGAACCAAGAAATAATTCTCCCTTCCTTTTGTAATAACCCCTCCAACGAGAAAGAAAGGGCTCTGCAATCTCTCGATGTTAGGCAAGGAGTGTTAGATTATTTACAGGCCACAAACTCCTGGCGTATAGATTCTAACCTTTTTATTTTATTTGGGGGGAAAAATAAGGGTAAGAAAGCCTCTAGAGCCTCTATCGCCCGTTGGATTACTGCGGTAATCTCTCACGCCTATCAGTCCGAGGGTTTATCCCCTCCTCCAGGTTTAAAAGCCCATTCTACCCGGGGGGTGTCGGCCTCTTGGGCTGAGCGTGCGGGAGCTACCATAGAGCAGATCTGTAAGGCCGCTTCTTGGGCCAGGACAGACACTTTCTGTAAACATTATAAGCTTGATGTTATGTCTGGTCAGCACACGGCTTTTGGGAGGAAAGTCCTCCAAGCGGTAGTCCCACCCTAAGGAGATGATCTGGTACTTCTCCTGGGTGCTGTCAGGAGGGACGTCCTGGAAAATCGGTATTAGTCTTACCGGTAATTGTTTCCAGGAGTCCATACTGACAGCACCGGTAGTTCCCTCCCATATCTATTATAAATTACATATATATATTCAGAGTTATGTTATATATATTCTGTGTATTGAGTTTCAAATATTAAAATTTTTATTTGCATCATTCCATGAGTTGGTCCTTGTTACAACACTGAGGATCGGTGGGAGGTACCGGATATTTGAACTCTCGTGTGTTCCTGTCCCAGCAAGGAGGAGGAGGACGTCCTCCTGGGTGCTGTCAGTATGGACTCCTGGAAACATAATTACCGGTAAGACTAATACCGATTTTGTGTGTACTCACCGTAAAATCCTTTTCTCCGAGCCACTCATTGGGGGACACAGCACCCACCCTGGTGGCCTTTTCGGCTCGTGATCTTGTTTTTGATCTTGACTGTTTGTTTGACATGTTATATTCTAATGTTACTTGTTATATTGTTTCTATCCTACTGCTTTTGCACTGAACTGGGTGTCTGGAAGCCAGTACGAGGGTGTATACTGCAGGGGAGGAGCTAACCTTTTTTTGTCTCAGCTTAGTGTCAGCCTCCTAGTGACAGCAGCATAACCCATGGTCCTGTGTCCCCCAATGAGTGGCTCGGAGAAAAGGATTTTACGGTGAGTACACACAAAAATCCCTATTTTATGAGGACGACCGACCAGGTAATGACTTGGCCTCCTGATTTGGTGACTATTGATAAAGATGCAGCTTTTGGCCGTCAACATGCCCAATCCTTCTCCTCTGTCAGAGGTCCAGTAGCTTCCTAGTAAAAGCACATAGAGGGTTGGCATGAGTGTAGCGACGGGTCAGGCCAAACAAACCACTGATTTAATGTAGGACAGAATGGAACGCAGACTTTGAAAGGAAAAAAACAAGTGATACATTTTTTACTATTTTTTTTTTTATTTATTTTTTTTTAAGTGTTTTTATGTACTTTGTGAGCACTTTTCTTTACAACTGAGCTGTAACTTAATGCATTCTGCCGCTGATTAAACTTTCAGAATAAACTGTATTTGTCGCTCCGTTCTACAGGAACAATTCTAAAAGTACAGAAAGTCTGAAATTTGTCATAATTGTAACTTGCACATCAGAAAATTGCTTGACAGCTGATAAGTATTGACAAAAGGAGACTCCAAGCATAAAACAATCGCCGATTCTCCCCCCCCCCCCAGTTGTAACATCAGCGGGGGCGGCTCTAATACGGGGAATCGGAGATTTGTCTTACTACAAAAGGAAACCTGAACACGGTTCATTTAATTACAAACACTCCACTTAATACGAGCTGCAAATGGCAGAATGTACAAAGACAGAGCAATTAATAATCATAAAACCAGTTAAAAGGCTTCTTCTCTGGAAATTTAAAGGGGTTCCACCTCTGGGACCTGTACCTTTTTCACTAAAGCAGGTGTCCTATCTTGCGTTTCTAGGGATAAAGAGGTGGAAACTCGGGGGGAGAGGTTCAAAGTTTGCTGAGGTAGTGAATATTATGGAAGTTGCAGCCCCCTCTTAAGGGTACATTTTGCACCCCCTTTTGTGCACTTCTTGTATGCTTCATTATTGCAGTACATAGCACCAATAACAATCTCCTATTAATCCCAGTCTCTGGCCAGGCTTAATGGGAGCACCAAGATGGAGGCTACAAGGCATCAAAAGGTATAATGGGGTGGGCATGAAATCGTTCCACCTAATGCAGCTTTGGAGATTAACAGCGGCATTGAGATGGTTAAACGGCAGCGATCGGAGATGGCACCTGTTGCTGCTGTTAGAGGGAGGTGCTGCCTATCCTTACAGTCATCAGGGGTCTGATCTCTGGGACCCCCTGTCAGTTAATAGGATGAGCTGCGGTACTTCAGAGGCAATAAAGGATATGTGACCCTCGCAGGAGTGCTGCATCCCCTCCTTCGCTGCAATTCCACAGGTTGTCCACATAGAGTAGGGATCAGGTGCAGTACCAGATATAACCTGTACACAGGTGTGGCGCTGTTTGGAAGCAATCCTGTTTTCTTACGAATTATGGCATCTATTACTCCTCCTAACGTGCTGTATGGAGGCTTGACTGCATTCATGGGCTCGGCGGCTGCGCCCCCTGTGGTCCCGAAACGAGAATGTGCTAAAGATGATGTGTCTCTGCATCGTGCCGCCCCTCTGTTCTGTTAGTACTCCTAGAAGTTTATGAATACATAGTTTAAAATGTCCCACCGGTGGATAACCCCTCTGATTGTGTTTGTCAACTGTTCTTCAGTTACTCACCTTACACCGCATTTCTTATTTTGTTCTTTATGTTGTCACTGATGTGTAGATAGAAGCAGCATGTGATTTGGGCATACGTTTAATTATTTGAAGCTTCCCCTTTAAATGGTCACCTCCTCCCGACCGCCTTATTCCATGGGCTTATGTCTGTAGCTTGTGGCTTGTAACCTTTATTTCTTCCAGGTGGAGACCTTTCCTTCTGTTTCAGTGTTGTTCTGTGTATTTTATGCGATGTAGTGCTGAATAGTGTCTTTTGTGTGTAGCTGCCTTGGCTGCAGAGGAGATTGGCTTTGAGAGATTTCATGCATTAATTCAGTAAGTAACCCTGTCGATGCATTTATACTGGGGGGCTATTAATATTGCATTGTGCCTGCATTCTGCTTTATTAGGCTGCCGGTTAAAAGCACAATTTGTCTTGTGTCCGCAAAGCTATAAACTTTTAAAGGAACAGTAAACACAGAAAATTTGCTAAAAATTAAAAAAAAAAAAAATAATCTCCCAACACTTTCTCTTAATCACAGGTTTTTGTTTGTTTTTTTACTTACTGTATAAAAAAAAATGTCTGTCTCTTAGAGCCATTTCCCCCACCCCCTTCTCTCCCTCACTGTCCTGTGTGTGACTATAAAACAAGTAGCTGCAGCAGGAGCCTCTCCCCTCTGCTGTTAGGACAAGTAATGGATAAGCCCCACCCCCATGGAATGAACTGGATCCAATTAACGAAAGATTAACCCCCTCTGTTCACTGGATGGTTTTTGAGTAAGGACGACTGTATTTCTTGTTTAATCTAAACTTTAATTTCTGGGTTCACTGTTCCTTTAAAGACTTTTTTTTCTTTGTTTTTTTTTTTTTTCTTCTAACATAACCAGTAAATGTAAGTCCTTGAGATGTTTTCTGGTGTAAGTTGTGATAAAGGATGCTGAAGACCTGACCTCCTGCACCGCTGGCCCCCTGCTGCAATAGCTAGGGTGGGAGTTTTTTTCCTATTCCTATATTTATTTTTTTTAATTTAATTTTTTTACACCGTTAAAGCCTCACCTAGGTACCCAAAGTGGTTTATGGGAAACACTCAGTGCCATGTCTAAGAACGTTAGGGGCATCTATGAAGACCCCCCCACCCACCCCTCCTCGCCTCAATTGGGCATTAAAGATTTTGTCCAGGCAAATGAAAAAGTTGTATATTTCCTTTAATTAGCAAAACACAACTGTTTAACACAGGAGAAAGCCTGCGGTAACCTGTTGTGGGGGAGGGGCATGGTTTTTGTTTTTTTCCCTGCGTGTTGCAGCCTGTTTATGATTGGTCAACATCCTACAGGGGAAGAACATGCCTCCCAGAGAAGACCCTCTAGTAACGCCCCTTTGGGCTGATCATATGTAATTGCATAAAGTTTACATGTTAATATTCCCGCAACGGAGAGGAGAAATTATTAAAAAATAACTACATCTTGCTCAGTTCTGCAGCAGATGTGGCCGGTGAATGGTCCGCTTTAAAGGCATATAGTTAGATATTTATTTTTTCTTATTCCTGGAGAACCCCCTTTGTCACACATTTTTAGGCATGCTGTACATTTTGAGGCCATTTTTCCCTTTCTCCACAATCCCTACCACTCCGTTTTTATTTTTTTCCAAAAAGTAGGTTGGTGTTTATTGGGAGAGAACCTACTTAACTTCCCATCAGAAATGACCTTCCATTATAATGTGGCCAGGCTGGGGGCACAGATTTATTAAGGGACCCGCTGCAGTAAAAGGCACCAATACCCGCGGAGTGGATCTGGTTTGTTTTTTTTTTTGTTTTGTTTTTTTTCAGGGGTTGCTCCAAGCAGAATAAGATCCGTAACTTGACAGGTGAAGGCGTCTCAATGGCTTACATTTGCTATAGATCTTTTGCTGGTGAGATTCTTAATGCGCTTAAGTTCGTGTTTCAAATCAGAAAAGTTTTTTTTTTTTTCTTGATTTTGATATATTTATATTTCTGAAGTCCGATGCTTTATTGTATCGTGGTTTTGAGAGTGAACCTATAAGAAAAAACGACCTAATCCCATGCTACTCATGCCTCCTTATTCTCAGATTTCGGACCTGTCCGGCCTCCCCTCCCAATAATGGCCTCGTAGCACTTGGGATAAACGTCATGTGACCAGGACGGATTCTCATCCCCTAGAAGTCAATGATGATGATTTTTATTTATTTTAATTAAATTGAATGACGGCAAACATAGATCTTTAAAATCCTGATATACGGGTTCACAAAGTAACTTGGGGTGGAGAAAAGTTATTACCAACTTTTTTCTAAGGCCTCATTCAGACTTTGATGATTTTTATCAGTGTTTGATCAGTTGTTTTTGTTTTTTTGTTTTTTTTTTACAATCCGTGTTTTTCATGTATTTATAATAGCATAAATAGATATAAATATAAAAGCATAAATAGCAAAGCGTCTTCTGTTTGTTACATTGATCATAATCGGCGGTGCACATATGTACTGATGTCGTCGTCACCCTGACTCGGGTTTAGAAAAAATAAATGTGAACATCTCGATATAATTATATTGTGTACTTGTTCTATCTGTGAAAACCACAGCGAGGACATCTATGTCTGAACGAGGCCCAAGGATGACCTTTATCTGCTGCAGAGCCCCTTTATGCAGCCCGATAGGCA